>NW_021703771.1:41574277-41840223 GCF_005190385.1 Monodon monoceros | reverse complement strand
CTTGCACTGTTGGTGGGAATGTAAATTGATACAGCCACTATGGAGAACAGTATGGAGGTTCCTTAAAAAACTGAAAGTAGAACTACCATATGACCCAGCAATCCCACTACTGGGCATATACCCTGAGAAAACCGTAATTCAAAAAGAGTCATGTACCAAAATGTTCATAGCAGGGCTTCCCTGGTGGCGCAGTGGTTGAGAGTCCACCTGCCGATGCAGGAGACATGGGTTTGTGCCCCAGTCCAGGAGGATCCCACATGCTGCGGAGCAGCTGGGCCCGTGAACCATGGCCGCTGAGCCTGCGCGTCCGGAGCCTGTGCTCCGCAATGGGAGAGACCACAACAGTGAGGGGCCCACGTACCGCAAAAAAAAAAAAAGAAAAAAAATGTTAATTGCAGCTCTATTTACAATAGCCAGGACATGGAAGCAACCTAAGTGGCCATCAACAGATGAATGGATAAAGAAGATGTGGCATATATATGCAATGGAATATTACTCAGCCATGAAAAGGAACGAAACTGAGTTATTTGTAGTGAGGTGGATGGTCCTAGAAACTGTCATTCAGAGTAAAGTCAGAAAGAGAAGAACAAATACCGTATACTAACACATATATATGGAATCTAAAAAAAAAAAAAAAAAAAGAAAGTGGTCATGAAGAACCTAGGGGCAAGACGGGAATAAAGATGCAGACCTACTAGAGAATGGACTTGAGGATATGGGGAGGGGGAAGGGTAAGCTGGGACAAACTGAGAGAGTGTAATGGACATATATACACTACCAAACGTAAAATAGATAGCTAGTGGGAAGCAGCCACATAGCACAGGGAGATCAGCTCAGTGCTTTGTGACAACGTAGAGGGGTGGGATAGGGAGGGTGGGAGGGAGGGAGGTGCAAGAGGGAAGACATATGGGGACATATGTATATGTATAACTGATTCACTTTGTTATAAAGCAGAAACTAACAAAAAGAAAAGTTATCTGTTGAAGTTCTCATGCATAGATGTTAGTAAGGGAATTGCTCAAACAGGAGGGTGCCTCTTCAATGGCGTTCTAATTCTAACAGTACAATTTTTCACTGAAAAGCCTATTTAAACTTTATACACTCTGGTGAATGTAGATGTCTTCTTTTCATCTTTGAAAATATCGTAGTGCTACTGGCATTGCCTTGTGCAATCCAGTCATGTCCAGTTGGAGAAAATACCAGTAGGCTAGCATCACTGACTCTTCCAGAGGATTAGTGAGAAATTAATCCATCAGCTCAACAAACAGCTGCTGAGTACAGACTCCATTCAAGTTGATGGCAGTAGAATGCTGAGAGACGCAGTGTGGAGGGAAGCGCCGCTGAAGCTCCGAGCTGATGATAACAGTACAATGTGGGCAATGGAAGGAGAGAAGGATTGGGGAGGGGGGCATCAGGAAGGAATCCTGAAGCTCTCAGGGCCTGGTGCAGATCTTGAATGATAAACAGACATTCTAGGCAGAAGAATCAACTGTTTTGTGCTTTTTATCCAATTATCCCCACCACAAATGGAAAAATCACACAATAAACCTGCTTACTATTTTTTGTATATCATTATCCAAGATATCAGCCCATTAGCAGAATATTCTTTACTCCAGAATATTCTACTCCATTTATGCTTTATTTGGACACATTTTGTTCTTCCAAGCCCATAAATTTTTTTTTAATATTTATTTATTTATTTTATTTTTGGCTGTGTTGGGTCTTTGTTGCTGTGCGCGGGCTTTCTCTAGTTGCGGCGAGCGGGGGCTACTCTTCGTTGCAGTGCGTGGGCTTCTCATTGCAGTGGCTTCTCTTGTTGTGGAGCACGGGTTCTAAGCACACGGGTTCAGTAGTTGCAGCATGTGGGCTCAGTAGTTGTGGCGCACGGTCTTAGCTGCTCCGCGGCATGTGGGATCTTCCCCAACCAGGGAACGAACCTGTGTCCCCTGCATTGGCAGACGGATTCTTAACCACTGGGCCACCAGGGAAGTCCCAAGCCCATAAATTCTTAAAGTGTCCCCCCTGGTGCTTACCCAGGCGGATTTGTTTTTTCATTTCATATTTATCCCAAGTCAGTAAACTGATGCTTCTAGGATATCCAGAGTTTGATCATTCTGATTATCATTCTGAATTGAAATGAGTAACTGATGAATAATGCCCTTTTCACACAAACTCTGAAGAGTCCCCAGGCTGCTAGTGCACACGCAGAGGTCATCCCCATTGTCTGCACTTTGTAGCACTGACTGGGGCCAGCGTGGCTCCTTTGTGCTGACCAGGACCATCGCACACCATCTATTTTGTCAGGCCTGACATCCCCTTTGCTTGAACTACTGCTTGATTGCCAGATTTGCTGTGTATAAAGTTTCTTACTGTGTCCTTGTCAGTTTTCTTATCTTTTGTCTTACAGCACTGCCAACGGAACACAACAGGCGAGCACTGTGAGAAATGTCTGGATGGTTATATCGGAGATGCCATCAGGGGAGCACCCCGCGTCTGCCAGCCGTGCGCCTGCCCCCTGCCTCATGTTGCCAAGTAAGTCTTAAAGAAAGATGGTCTCTTCTACCACTTATCTGCTTCATTTTTCTTTCTTTTTTTTCTCCCTATACAGAGTCCTAAGGTTTTTCCACAGTCAAAATTGAGTATCTCATGTTGCAATGAGACTGGAGAGGTATAGGAAAGTTTTCTAGCCTAAATCCACTTTCAGGAAAGCTTAAGCACTGCAGCATAGGTGATGACTCTGTTCCCTAAATATTGGGGGTGGGGTACGGGGCACATCACAAAAGTCAATGAAGCTTCCCAAGTTTTATAATCAAGGCTAGTCTCATCTTTTCTTGGCCATCCCTTGACCTAGAGAGATCACAACTGGTGATGCCAACAGACATTATAATTCGTCATTTTCAGTGGTAGTGTTTCTCCTGCTCCCATAGAGCAGACATTTTCTACATGTGGCGGCTAAGTAGGCTTTCAATCAGAAATAGAACACAGATAAACAGATGTGCTTTAGACCAGTCAGCTCATAGAAGATATCTGAGAAAATGAATTTTCACTTCTGGCTATGTTTCCTGAGTGAGAAGTTAAAGACAATACACGTGCATCTTAAGGGAAATAATAGGATTCTTTTCAGGCACATATATGTATACATCCAGTAGTTAGGTCATGACTAGCCATTTTATTGGCTGAAAAATGTAGAATGTAGAATTAAAATGATGTAGTGGTGTTTGGTTTTACAAGTATTCAACCAGTTCTCCAATTCTCTGACACCAGCTGGTGTCCTACAATCTAATCAAATCTGACACTAACCACTAGAGTTAGTGCAGACCCCATTGGTTAAGGGCTCAGTCCCACTTTGAAAGCCAGCCACAAGTTGGGGTCCCAGGCTACTCACTTTTCTGCCCAGCTAAGTACAAATTCAGGGGTCCCTTCAATGCCTCTCCAAGTTTGATAATTCTCTACAATGACTCACAGAACTCAGGAAAGCATTGTACTTACAAATACAGTTTTATTACAAAGGATACAACTCAGGACCAGCCAAATGTAAGAGACGCAGGGACATGGTATGGACAGGGAGATGGGAGGGAGCAGAGCCTCTGTGCACTTGCTCACCTGGCACACCACCTCTCAGCAAATCTGTGTGTTCACCAGCCCAGAAGCTCCCCAAACCTTGTTGTTCCGAGCTTTATCAAAGTTTCATTATAGTCATGATTGAATTATTGGTGATTGAACTCAATCTTTAGCCCCTCTCCCCTTCCATGAGGTGGAGGGAGGGATGGGGTTGAAAATTCCAACGCTACTACAGGAACCCTACTACAGTAGTAGGTTCCTCCCGCAGACCAGCCCACGTCCTGAAGCTACTGAGGGACCCATCGAGTCACCTCATTAACATAAACTCAAAGACCGTTGGGACTTCCCTGGTGGTCCAGTGGTTAAGAATCCTCGCTTCCACTGCAGGGGGCATGGTTCGATCACTGGTGAAAAAAAAGCCTTAAAAAAAAAGATACAATTGAAAAATTGGAAGGGACTCATTATGAATAACAAAAGAGAGCCATGTCACTAAGAAATTCCATGGATTTTAGGAGTTCTGTACCAGGAACCAAGACAAAAATCAAATATATATTTTTTATTATCCCACAAGTGGAAAAAGTAAAAAATCTAGGTTCGTATCTCTGCATTGGCACATTATAGCTGTGTTATTTTAGACGAAGTCCCTTCTCTCTATGTCTCACTTTCCATGAGATTTCAGGTCAGGGAAACTAGATTCAGATGTTAGCTTCATTTGTTGATTTGTTTAACCTGCTCTGGATCTCAGTTTTTCCCTTAGTAAATAAAAGTTTGTGTAAGGATCTGCCTCACAAAGTTGGATTAGGATAGCACGTGTGGAGCACTTGGGTTGGTGCCTCACACATAGAAAGGTGTATGTAGATGTTGGCTTTACTGAACACATACTTTATATTTTTTCTAATGCATTTTGCATACTCTATGTCAGGCACTCTTCTAAGTGTTTGGATGTAATATTTGCTTGATAGTTGTAGTAAAAATTAAATAATGCATATAAAATAATTTTTAAAAGGCCTGAATGCCTGACGCACAAACACACACACACACACTTCTTTTTTTTTCTTTTCTATTATGGTTTAATACAGGATATTGAATATAGTTCCCTGTGCTGTACAATAGGAACTGTTTATCCATTCTATATATAACAGTTTGTATCTGCTAATCCCAAACTCCCAATCCATCCCTCCCTCCCCCTTTGGCAGCCACAAGTCTGTTCTCTATGTCTGTGAGTCTGTTTCTGTTTCATAGATAAGTTCATTCATAGATAAGTGTCATATTTTAGATTCCACATATAAGTGATATCATCACACATACTTTCTTATAAAGAGAAAAAAGATGACAACCAAATTTCCCCCTAATGTTTTTTCCCTTTATTGAACACCAGTACCACCTAACATTTCACCTAGTAGCTTGTGATTTGTTCAAATCCTCTGATGAGTCTGACAGTCAGTGAAGAAGTCAGATGTTTTACAGCCCCATCTTTCTTTAGAAACCATTAAACTGTCTCAGCCTTTGCTTTGTGATTTTTCATGTCCAATGGTATTAATAATGTGTGCAAAATGGATGGTACTGAGAGTGGGAGTGGAATAAAACATTGTGTTCTATTATTTTCATTCAAGTGTGTCCTGATTTACGAGCTCCCTTTGCCTCATCTAGGTATATTCTTTAATTGTTCATTAATATTCTGCTCTAACATAGAGAATGGACTTGAGGACATGGGGGGGGGAAGGGTAAGCTGGGATGAAGTGAGAGAGTAGCATTTATATATATATACACTACCAAACATAAAATGGGAAGCAGCCGCATAGCACAGGGAGATCAGCTCGGTGCTTTGTGACCATCTAGAGGGGTGGGATAGGGAGGGTGGGAAGGAGACGCAAGAGGGAAGAGATATGGGGATATATGTATATGTATAGCTGATTCACTTTGTTATAAAGCAGAAACTAACACACCATTGTAAAGCAATTATACTCCAATAAAGATGTTAAAAAATATATATATTCTGCTCTAAAACATGAGTCTTAACCATATGTGATGAGGTGTTTAGCATGCTGCTCCCTTACCGTGGTATAGTTATTTTGTTAAATATATTCACCTCCAACTTTCTAATAACAGGTTTCACTCATTCTCCCGTATAAACAAAGATGTTATATAGCACCATCTGCTCAAAGCAGCTTTATAAGCTTAGAGCTGCAGTTTCTTTAGAAACTACCAGATGAATTAGAAAGGTAATCCCAAATTCTTCATTGTATTGTCCGACTTTTGTACTTTTTGCACCATTCATATGACAAGACTTCCTTATCCAAATTATAGGACATTAATGTCTTGAGATATAAGTCTTCTGGAGCCTCATTCCTATGGGCTGAGAAGTCTTGTCTACATAAAATCAACAAATATTAATCAAGCACTTATTATGTGCCAATCATGTACTGGTTGTTGGTCACAGTTGTGAATAAAACAGTTAAAAACTCCTGCCTTCATTAAAATGGATGAAATTACAGCAATATTTTGAAGCTTCTAAAGCAAATGACCTTTTTACCTTTGAGCCAGATTATCCAGCATCTTAGTTCATCAAGAAGCTCTTCTGAAGACTGTTAACTCTTTCAGATAAAAGAAGCAGAAACTTGCCAATCAGGTAATGAGCTTCTTGTCTGGAAAGAGGAAACACAGGTAGTTTCCATAGGCAACAAGAATCACCATTTCCACCCATGTTCTTTCTCTGCTGTGTGAGTGGATCCAGGTTCAAAAGAGCAATTGAGGGATTTAGGGAACAGGCTGTGCAGTTAAGTACATATTCACAGATGTAAAAGCTGAAGTCTCTAGAGCAGTGGTCCCCAAACTTTTTGGCACCAGGGACTGCTTTCATGGAGGACAATTCTTTCATGGAAGGGGCAGTGGGGGATGGTTCAGGCGGTAACGCCAGCGATGGGGGAGCGGCAGATGAAGCTCCGCTTGCTTGTCCCCTGCTCACCTCCTGCTGTGCGGTCCAGTTCCTAACAGGCCTCGCCCATACCGGTCCTCGGCCTGGGGGTTGGGGACTCCTGCTCTAGAGGACAGATTTGAGGTGGAAAAACCTGCTGAAGATTAACACAAAAGCAAAAATATATGACCTATAAGTAAAGAACATTAAGTGGGAGTGTGGAGGAATTGGGAACCGTGGAAGAGACCTGCTTTCTCTGTAGTGGCAATAGTTCTACTTCCTGAAATCCCTTGGGGGAGAGAACTGGATACAGAAAGCGGGGGTGGGGTGGGGTGGGGTGGGGGGATAATGTGTGATCATAGAACAGGACAGATTTGCCTGGATCCTATAAAGTGCTAGTCTTTGATCTGGCCTTATTATTGACTGAGTTAACTAATCTCAAATACTAATTAAATATCATAAAAAATCAAACTCCCCACTGCCTCTTTCAGCTTTTCTTAAAATTCATATTTCTATTTTCTATAAAAAATCAAAGTGCCAGGACTTTTATTTGAGATTTCAGAAAGGCACCAAGTGTGGAATCTGAATTACACTTTGAAAGATATGCAGGTTGAGCCTACAGACCCAGGATTTGGATCTCCAGATATTACAATAGCCACATCAGAAGGCAAGGAAGTGATGCTTGAGGGAGTTTTGCAAACAAAGAGTGCTGAGTCTGTTTTCCTTTAAGTTCCCTGAGGGTTTTCCAAGAACAAAAGACTCCCTTCCACTTGGAGAGGGCACCATGGTTATTAGTGTGGGCTGAGAAAGGTGCAGTGTTTTCATTTCCCTAGCCCAAAACAGACTTTAGCCTAAGCAAAATATAAACAATTAATGCTGATGGAAAACGGAAAAGGAACCCTCAGCGGCTCTACTACCTCTGAGTCTCCCTCCACCAAGACCAATAGTCACACAGCTATTCCCAGGGACCATTTGCACAGAGCTCATTTATTTATTTTAGGGTTGGCCAGACATCCTCCATGTCTACTAATAATTGCTCCAAACAAGGAAAACATCATCTGTTTGAAACTGTAGGACATGAGCTCAAAGCAGACAACTCCAGGCAGGTATTTCATTCCTTCAAGCCATGGGTGGGCTGCTGGGCGGAACATCTTCAAAGAAACATGCATGTGGGTTTTCATGTTCTGGACACTTAACTGATACTGTTTCTTTAAGTAGGCTGAGGAATAAGAACAAGCAAAATAAAGGGTAAATGCCAAAGAAATGTAACTCATTGGAATGTTTTTAACCAGACTATTAGAGAAAATAAATTGTATGTACTGCCTTTCACTGAGAAGCACATTTGTTTTCTGACTGATTTTATAAATATTTTCACACAAAGCAAACATATCCATTTGCTTTCCTCCAAAGATGGTTAGGTCTTTGCTGATACATGCAGGAATGTGAGAACAGCAGGTCACACTCCATGGATTGTACAGTACCTAAGCCAAAACTAATTTAAAAGTCTTAAAAATTTTGTACACCCTCCTCATGGAGATGGATTCATGTGTCAGTGTAGGTAGAATTTTCAAAACATATGGAGAACAATATTCCATTTCCCTTGCCTTCATAATTAAGATAGTTATTTATTCTGCTGAAACAATATATTTATTTGTTTTCTGTCCTGTGTCCTAATTTTTATTATCAAAAAAAAGAAGAATCAAGAGAGTGGGTTTCATGAACTAGAATCCTTTTACTATGGGTCCTATTTCTTGCTTGAGTACTTGCTTTATGACTTTGATCAGCTGAGCCAGTCCCTGCACCCGTTATTCCCAATCTTTAAGGTACACATGAAAGAAATTAAGGTTTTGTGGAGATTATAAAGCATAGTTTAGAATTGGTTCATGACCTTGAAGAGTGAAAGAGAGCTAGTGCAGAAAAAAAGGGGGAAACTTTCAAGTGAATACACAGAAAGTGGTAGGAATAAGAGAAAATTCTCATAGAAATCTAAAATCACAGGTAAAATTTACTTATTTTACTCTAGCTTTAGGATATGTGTTTTACATTTGCATTAAAAAATATATACATATATATTTATACGTACACACATACACATATACCTGATGTTCTGGAAATTCCCACTGTTTCAAGTAAAAATAATAAAGTGCCCCTATGGAAAAATAAATGAGGTAGACATGGGAAATGGTGTCACCAGTGGTGTGTCACTTTCTGTCTGAGCCTGATAGTCTGAGCTCTCCTGAAAGGAGGAAGATTTAATTTAACTGAAGCAAATAATTGCACCCATTTGAACTTGAGGGGACCAAGGTAGAGATGATCTAATCAAAATCAAAAGTTAAGGGCTTCCCTGGTGGCGCAGTGGTTGAGAGTCCGCCTGCCGATGCAGGGAACACGGGTTCGTGCCCTGGTCCAGGAGGATCCCACATGCCGCAAAGCGGCTGCGCCCGTGAGCCATGGCCGCTGAGCCTGCGCGTCTGGAGCCTGTGCTCCGCAAAGGTAGAGGCCTTAACAGTGAGAGGCCCGCGTACCGCAAAAAAAAAAAAAAAAAAAAAATGTTAAGACAGTCTCTTCAATGATGTATGGAATTGACTTCTAATATTCTCTTTCAATTCCAGTTTTGCAGAATCCTGCTATAGGAAAAATGGAGCTGTTCGGTGTATTTGTAAAGAAAACTATGCTGGACCTAACTGTGAAAGGTAGGCTACTGAAAGTCACCATGTGCTATGGGGGTCAAAGGAAACTTCCTGTTTCTTACACTCATCAGCTCTTCCATGCTCTCGTTCAGTAGGTCTTAAGAAGAGGGAGTGGGAGATAGCATTTCAGAACCCCTTTGGGGAGCGTTCCCAAATCCCATGCCTCATATACAGCTATGAGAATGCTCCCTAGGTGTCCAGGGCTACATCTCAGGATAAATGGGTAAGGAAAGAGGAAAAATGAGTATGCGTATTTTGAAGAGATTCTCTAGATGGTTTTGGTAACAGTCCTCTCTCTCTCTCTCTCTCTCTCTCTCTCTCTCTCTCTCTCTCTCTCACTGAGAACCAGTAGTACAATTAATGTCCAAAGAGAGAGAGAAAGTCTTCTTCAGTGATTCCTTTTTTATCAACTGGTCAGTTATTAGAGTGATACATTGAAAAAAAGCACAAACCTATTATTTAACCTATTCTTTATACCATCTCCTCTCCTGAAAAGTAAACTAATTCCATGAGTTTGGATTTTCTGAATCCCTTTTTGGTATTTACACCTAACACTCTTTTTTAAGTTGCTTTGGGCTTTGCTCAAACAAGAATGGCCTTGGCAAGCAAGGGTGCAAGACTCCCACTGAATGATTCCTGGCAAGACGTTTCCCATCCTCCCTCAGCTGCTCACAGCTTTCTAAGGTAAAAGTGCTTTCACTGAAAGAGTCTCACAGAGAGGCCTTCTTATTTTTAACATAAATGCCATTAATATCCTCCCCACTGTGTTTAGGCAGTGAAATGATGTGTGGTGTCCTCAAGACAGGGAGGGAAGGGGCAGAAGGGACCGGTCAGACATACAGTCCCACATCCCCACATCTGCAGCGTGCTCACTTCACCGCAGCATGCTGCTTACTGCCCTGGGTGGAACTCAAAGATTCAGCCTGGGTCTCAAAAGGTAAACCTTAAATACCGTCTCATTTCCGAGGAAAACACCCTCCATCTCTAAAAGTGTAGCTCTGGAACTCTTTTTAAAAAGCCACAGTGTCTATGGTACATAGAAAAATCACTGTATTTTGAGGGCATTGTTATTGTGATTATTAAATTTGCAAAATGTGGATAATTCTTTTACTAAAGAGCTGTGGGATTTTCCCCCTTTTACTGTAAGAGAAGAGGGAAGTGAAAGGTGAGGGACCATATGAATGTCATCCTTTAAGAGGGACTTCTAGAGATGATCAGATGACCCTCGGCTGATTAATGTTGGTGACACGCTTTTTCTGTATTTCCTTATTTGGGGACCCAGGAACATGAGCCACCTGATTTACTCATTATCTGGCTCAGTGGGGGTGAGAGGATTGTTCATCAGCCAGGGATGGAGATTTTTCTCCTCAGTGTCTGAGGTTTAACTCAGTTTACTCAGATAAGGATTGAGCAATATTACCAGCTAATGGGTGTCGTATGGCTCCTGAAGGGGGAATTAATGGCCTTAAATAGAGTCCTGCTGACCAAATGCAAGTTCCTCCAGAAGTGAGTAACCTCAGCCCTAAGGGCTCAGTCCTACAAAATCACACAGAGGTGCGGATTAGGGTTCTGTCAGTGACAGTGGGGGGCCTGGCACAGGACATCATGCCCACCTCACATGTGGCATTGTAGATGATAAATCCCCTGGCCCACATCAGAGGTTCCTGGAACCTGCCATTAATCAGCAAGGCTCAGTCAGATCTGCTGCTTAGCCTGGACCTGGATTGATGGGATGGAGGAGAGAGCACTAGTTTGGGAAGTGGAAGTACCGTGTTGAGATGTAGCATCAGCCTGCGTGGCTGTCTCTCAGCTGTAGCCCTTTATGGTCTCCTGGGCAAGTTATTTGATCTCTAAGTGGCTATTTCCACATCTCCAGAAAGGAAAAAATGAAAATACCCACCTCATAGGACTGTTGTGAGTAATACTGTGAAGTTTTTAGTATGGCACCTGGCACTTAATAAATGCTCAATAAAAATTAACTGGTGGGCTTCCCTGGTGGCGCAGAGGTTGAGAGTCTGCCTGCCGATGCAGGGGACACGGGTTCGTGCCCCAGTCCGGGAAGACCCCACATGCCGCAGAGCGGCTGGGCCCGTGAGCCATGGCCGCTGAATTTGCACGTCCGGAGCCTGTGCTCCGCAGCGGGAGAGGCCGCAACGGTGAGAGGCCCGCGTACTGCAAAAAAAAAAAAAAAAAAAATTAACTGGTAACAGTACGAGTCATTGTGCCTATTGTCCTGTTGCCACTGCTGGCATAATGTGTGCTTGGGACAAGCTGGCTCATTTCCCTGAATCTCAGTTTCCTTAGCTAGAAATAGTGCCCTTTATTGATTGTTTCCTATGTCCTCTCTCAGCCTCATAACTACCCTGAGAGGAGGTCGTATTTTGCATATGAGGAAACTGTGACTTATCTAAAGTCACATCACTGCTAAGTGGGGGAACCAGGACTTGGAAAGTTTGGCTTAAAAATCTGGATTCTTCCATTCTGCTTTTTCCGAATGTCTTCTAAGAGTCTCCTATTTTAAACATTGACAATTAATGAATTAGATGAACTTCTGATATGGAGGAGAAAAATGGTTAGTCTGTTAAGTAGATTCCCTTTGACAGGAGGCTGCATTTACAAAGGTGCTGGAAGTAAGCATCCCTTCTAAGGCCTTTCATCTGCATTGGGGGAGGATCACTTTGAGCAACTTTCATTTCTTCTCTTTCCCATCCACCCTTCCTCTCACCCTGTTCTTTTAAAAAGAATCCACTGAGGTCTTTTACATCAAAAATTGACCTGACAATCCAGGTAACTCTTTTTCAAAATAGAAATGACCACACAAACAGATGGGTGGGAAGAGTAGGGATGCAATACATCTAAGACATGTTCTCTTGTCCTCATGAAGTCAAGGCTAGGGGAGGAGACAAACCTGAAAACCATTCATTGCAAGACAGAAAAAATGAAAAGCTAAAGAGAGGGCAAGGAGAGGCTCTTCAAAAGCATAGTGAGAGGAGTGGTTTCCTTCCCACAGGGGAGCTGGATCATCCCACAGGAGGTGGCCTTAACTGCTTTTGATTTGTTTGACTCTGGGACTGAGAGGGGGTTTCTGTTTTGAGTTTACTCATCAAGTTGTTAAATTGTCCCAATTAAACTTCATCTAATATGTTTTCAATGAATTTGTAAACTCAGATCTCTCCACAAGATCTTTCCAAAATATGCCGCTGATTTGCATGGATATCTGTCTCATTAGTTCAAACAAGAACACTCTGGGTGTTTCTGTACCTAAAGATCATTTAATCGGGGTGATTTTCAAGTCTGACTGTGTGTAAGTATCTCCTGGAAACCTTTGGATTCCCTAGCCCTCCCTCACCCGCTCCGTGCCCCACTGAAAAGAGACCTCTCAGGTGAGGCCTGGGGACCCATATTTTGACTCCCCGTTGGGTTCTCACACCAGTCCTCTCACTGACTTGTGAACTACTGCTCTATTTCAACCTTTAATACCACACCCGCAAAATACAAAACAGTGATTCTCAAACTGGGGCTCAAGAGCCACTGACTGGTGTCCTTGGAAATATTCGTAGAGGTTCATGGGTTCTCAGTGAGTGTTTTCTTAATTTTGTGTTTCATTTCAGTGATAATCTTGAGAAAAAAGTTCATTGAAACATGTTCTGGACTTTCTGAAGTACCATTTTATAATAAAGGGGGATCTATCTGCCTCAGAGCTGAGGAGAAAATAATGGCTGATGGTGTGTCAGTGAGACATTACAGACAACTGGAGGCCGAATGACATGACAGTGAGGCACACAGAGTCATGACATAGCACAGGGCAGGTCATGCATGCTGAACTCAAACAATCCTCTACCACATCACATTGCAAGTAACCATTCAGTTGCAACGACATCATCCGTTGCCTTGAATTAAAACTGTTCATTTGAATTCGATCCATTTTATAGTTTTGTTTTATTTGGAAAATTTATCTTGGTTTTTCAAGATGTATACAAGTCATAGACATAAGGAGTTACTACTTAGTTTTATGTTTGAAATATTTAAAGGTAATTTAAATGAACACTGGAAGAGATATTCTGTATGAATGTTTTTCTTTTCACAGGGATCCATACTACATACAATTTTGAGCAACACTGGTCTAAACATAAGACACGAGCCTCTTCTAGTAGTGTGCAGAACAGCTCAAAGCACGCCTGTCTTCCCAGTAAGGTCCATGTTACTTAGCCTGCTCTGGGTCCTGCCTGACTCTTCCCAAAGTCCTTTCTCACCTCACAATTTAAACTCCCCATGCTGGACTTGCTGCTCTTAAAATCCACCAGGTCAACTGAAGAGCTTACCACATTTTATTACATTTAGATGATGATAAAAATAATAACTGACATTTATTGAGAGCTTACTCTATGCCGGGCGCTGTTGTAAGCAGTTCACTTGCAATGATACATTTAAACTTCAGAATAAAATCCTATGAGATACCATTTTCATCCTTATTTACAGAGAAAGAATGTGAGACACAGAGAGGTTAAGCCACTTGTTCAAAATCAAACAATTTTTTTAAATCTCATTGAAATATGAGCTTCTCAGCAGAAGTAGCATCTTATTTATTTCTCTATCCATTCTTCCTCCATTGCAGTGTCTAAAACATTGTAGGCACTGAGTTATATTTGCTTCAATAATACTTTTTTAAAACCCCAGAATTTTTAATGTTCCTTTAAGAAGGCACGATGTAGTGACAAGAGTCAGTCACTTCTTGCCCCATTTGATCCCCCACTTCCCACCCCATGCCTGGAAAATCAAAGACCCAGAATAGAATAGAGGTTGCAAATGGAAGTCATCTTCTGATGCAAATAATTATAAAATGCACAACCGAATGGACAGGCGTTTTGAATTCTCATTCTCGTTCCAGAATGACCTTCCCTCTGCTCCTAAGTAGTACATTTTAAAGATGAGGGACCTGAGACTCAGAGCCATGAAGAGACTTAATCTAAGGTCACACAATTGACCCTCAATGTTCAACACAAAGTTTTCAGTTAATAAACATATATGATGTCAATGCCTTAGTATTCCACATTGTCTCTTGCGGCAGCTTTAACAGTGTACCTTTATCCATTCAATTCTGCAGGGGATTGAGAGACATGCTAAAATCGTATGAGGTTTTATCATGTGGATCTTATTGCTTAAGGATCAGGAAAGAAGAATGGGGCAAATTAAAGCAAATTCAGGGAGACCTGAAAATCCTAACAGGAAAGGCCGAACATAGTATCATCAGGGACGATGATGACGGTGATAATGATTTTGATGATGACCTTGATGTTAGAAAACAATAATAAAGAGGAGGAAGAAGAAGAAGAAGCTAACGTTTATTGAGGCTTATATTATGATTCAGGGCTTTAGTCTGATTCTTTCTGCAGGCGTCAAGTTTTTCAAACTTAAGGTATCAGCCCTGTTATCTGTATAGAATTCTTATTACTCCCTACTCTCTGCCCTGCCGCATTTCTGGATTCTGGCCCTGTGACCTGGAATGGGTTACTTATATTTTCCTAGCCTTAGCTCCCAGTCATTCGTAGAGAAGTAGAGAGCATTTATATGGCACCTACTATGTAACAGGTGCTTTTTTTTTTCTTCATTTAATTTAACCCAGATGACAGCTACAGAGTGACATCCCCGCCAGAAAAGCTTCTATGCCACCTGGGCTGGGAATTTTGGCACTTTTGATAAAAGCATTCAGTAAGAGGTATATGGCCTTGGGAAGAGAAGAAAAGGAGAAGGAGCAGAGGAGAGGGAAAGCACTACAAAAATTCCCAAAATAATAGTTTTTGGTCAAAAGCATTTTTTTCCAAAAAACGTATCTTTTTGTTTTCCATTTTTCCCAAATGATATGATCACTGACTGAAATGACAAAGTTTGTATGTCACAGTTCTTTCATTTACACTGTAATTTTATCAGCTCTATTTTCTCCAAGTGAATCAAGTCATTAATAAAGCTAGAAACAAGATTATGGAAGAAAATAAAAGTGCACCAGTACTGGGTACCTGGGCTCCAATGCTGACTCTAAATCCGACTCCTTGTCCTTTTGTATCCTTTGTAATTTGCTCTTCGAGGACAGGAATTAGGTGTATTAATAGATAGCATTTAATTACTCAACTGTTATATCATTAATGGACTTATTAGTTAACTCATTAATGCCAGATTTGTGGAGTGGAAAGAGCATAAGCTTGGAGTCCCATACGATGCTTGAGCCCTGAAGCAGTGAACCAATTGTCCAGCTTCTCCACGCTGTAGTTTCCTCATCTATAAAGTCAGGGTTAGAGGGTGCCATGAGTACAAAACCTTCGTGTGCTCATTCTATAAAATCTGTAGGGTTGAAGTTGGGACTGTGACTTCAGAATTGCCTCTGAGCCTACCACCAAAAGATATTCTTGAAATTCAAAGTAACTCAAAGTAGGTTTCCACTGTGGTTGAGATTCTGACTAGTAGAAGACCAGGGAACCACCTATGGAGATCAAATACAGTGGAATTAAACAGAGAAAAGAAAGCAACTGGCATCTGGCTTCTGTGAGCTTGGACAAGTCCGTGCACTCCCAGACCTCAGGCTTCGCAGCTGCACACTGAAGTGGCAGATCTGAGTCCCATTTTAGTGAGCCTAAGTATCTAATATTCTGTTTGGTGAACTGCGCACGGGATAGAAATTCAATCCAGCCATCTGTTCCATAGAGGAATGATTTATGCTGACTTGGGGACAAGAGGGCCTGTGAAGCAAAGGTACAAAGACATGAGTATGAATAATAAAATTTATCAAACATTTCCTCAGGGGGATGTCTCTTTGTGGGTTGTGTGGCACTTACATTCATTCTTATCTTTTTCATAGTCCTCGACTTCTAGAGTTTGTGTAATTATGCCTAATTCTTTTCCTTTTCTTTCAGTGCATAGGCTATGTGTTTTTCCTCTTCCTGTCTCTTTGTGCCTTACACAAAATAGACATGAATTGTCCTTCTGTTGGATGAATTCACTCATTCATTTATAGCAGTAGCAGTGTGGTCCAGGGCAGAGCAAAGGAAAGAACATCAGGGTCAGAAGGTCTGGGTCTTACGCTGTCACTTCCTAGCATGTGAGCCTGGAAAACCAAAGTAGCCTCTCAGCCTCGGAATGCCAAGCCTGTGTGCCCTACCTCCCAGGTGTCTGTGGTAACTAAATGAATTTACCTGGGTGAAGTCATGAGATACGTTGCAAGTGACTGAACATACACCATCATTACAACTACATCAAAAAACTGAGACATAGGAATAAAACCTGGAAAAACATATGCAAAATGTTGAACAGTGATTGTTAAGGTCTTGGGATTACAGATGTGATTTTTTTTTCATTTCTCTATTTTTCAAATCTTCTGAATCATGATTCTTTTACTTTAAATGGAAGCATTTAAAAAGGTGGTGTCCTATTATTGCTGGCTGGGTCTTATTGGTGTCCTTGGAAAGTCTTCTCTTCCTTTCCACTCCCAAGGCATAGGTCCCACCCCAGGCCCTCCCCACCCAACCCTGGTCTCCCATTCCAGCCCCGAGTCCATCCTGAACTCTGATGCCAACACCAGCTTCATTCACCATCACTTTTATCACTCAGAAACCTTCACTGGCTCTCTTCTTTTTCTTTCTCATCAAAACTAACTCCTGTGCCTGACCTTCAGCCCCATGACGGTGTGACTGCACATTCCTTCCAGCCACTCCCAAAGCATCTTCAGCCCACCTTAGCCAGTCTTCAACACTGATTTAGGTCCATAGCAGAGAGGGGGCCACAGCCAGCCAAAAAGTGTGTAGTTTGCCTCAAAAAGTATTCTTACAAAGTTTGAGCCAACCTTTAAAAACTGAGATTTCACATAAAAATCCGAATTTCAACTTTTTCCTTTAAAAATAAGATCTGACAACATAGATCCTTCATTCCCTCAAGGCTACAGTATAGAAACAGTTGATAGGAGCTGAGAAGCAGCTACCCCCTTAGATGGGGCCTGTGGGCCCATCACTCAGAGCAGGGCCTCTGCTGGCCGACAGGTTACCTTTTGGAAAAAGTAGAGAAAGGGTCTTTTCCTCTGGTCAGAGGCAGCCCCCCCTCCCCCCAGAGTGCATAGCTTGGCAAGGCCAGCAAAGGCTGGAAGTAGTTCACCCTCTGCTCTCCACCTGGGCTGGAGTCTCTCATTAAGGCCAGCTGGCATGACCGTAGGACTCAGCTCTGCCTCCACAGCAAATGCAGTTAGGTACCTGGCCTCTGTAGGCTCATATATCTGAAACATACAGAATAATGGCCATCTGGCCCCAGCTCTGTTTATCTGTGGTACTCCCAGCTCTGCCCTCTGCTTTGTCTCCACACTGTCTTCCTTCAGTCACAAGATGGCTGCGAGAGCTAAGCGTGCTGCCTGCCTCTTCATTCACCTGCAGAGGGAGAGAAGACCTTCACACAACCCTCAAACAAGAGCTCTGAGCTCCACTCCAGCTGAATCACTCCTGAGCCAAACCATTTCGGCCAGGACAATGCCAGGCACTGGTTGGCTCAGGTTTATGTTATCAGAACAATTCACTATGGCAAGGTAGAATACATACCAGTGTTTCTCAGTAAAGGTATTACTAACATTTTGTCCAGGACAATCCTTAGCTATGCCCTAGTGGCATATCTCACGGCCAAATGTAGCATATCTAGTACCACCATCGTATGCCAGCTGTGCACCCCAGTCATTGGAGTGACCAGAAATGCCCCCACCCTGGTCATATCCAGACACTCCTGCACCTGAAGGTCTCGCCGAACTGAATGGGCTGCAACACAATGAGGAGGGGTAGTTCCTTAAAAACAAAGTCTGGTCCTATTAGGAAGATGGGAGAGTGGGAATTAGTTCTGGGAGAGCAATACACAAATATTCATTACACTTTCTTCTAGGTAGGAAAGAAGCTAAAAAGGAAGAAAACTATGGTTGCTAAATTTTTAACATGTGATTCCCCTTCAGATGTGCTCCTGGTTACTATGGAAACCCCTTGCTGATTGGAAGCACCTGTAAGAAATGTGACTGCAGTGGAAATTCAGATCCTAACCTGATCTTTGAAGACTGTGATGAGGTCACTGGCCAGTGTAGGAATTGCTTACCCAACACCACCGGATTCAAGTGTGAACACTGCGCACCTGGCTACTATGGGGATGCCAGGAGAGCCAAGAACTGTGCAGGTATGGTTCTGTGCATGCTGCAGCAGCTCCCCAGCCAGCACATGTGTGATAGGAGCAGGGTCTCTGTCAGTGCTGGATTTAGATGAATTTATCTTGGGGAAATATTGCAATTACCCCCTTGACACTTTTCCAGGGCAATATAGGAATGTGCATCCCATACTTCTAGGGGTAGGTATTTTTATCAAGACTAATGTAGCTTAGCTCATGGGTAGAATGAACCATGAGACACTAACACTAGTGAACTTTTATCTTATCATCTTTATGTCCTTTCAATTTTGATCAAATAAGTAAATCAGACTTCCACAGATTACCTGTCATTGACCAGAGGACTGAATGAAAGTTTGCATGTTTGACATCAATTTTCTTACTCTGCAAGCTATGTGTCTCTTTTTAGTTACGTTTGGTAAAATCAACATTTCAGTGAAATAGATTAGCAAGCCATAGGTAGTTTAATCATCCCCCTATTTCCTCAAATTATCAGAGTAAATATTTCAGGGATAATATAAGAAATCTTCCTGGTCAGACTTCAGTTAGACTGAAAGGTACAAATTTTATTCAGGATTTCTCCAATCCATTTGCCTCAGAGAGTGAAGCTCTTCAGAAGAAAAGTTAAATTGCCTTCCTCTAGGACTAAAGGGAGGCTGAGACTGAATATTTCTTCTCTTATGTGACTTTGAGGGGAAGAAGAGTGAGGGAGAGTTATTGTGCTCTTGTGGCATGCTTCAATTGGAGATTCTCTCACTGAAACAGATTTCCACTTGAAGAGATTTTTAAGAAGTGAAGAGTTTGAAATTGAGAAGAAAACAAATATGATCTGCAGAAGCAATACAAGTAAACATGTTTCCAGGAAAGCTATGTGCACAGAAGCGTAACCCCGAGAATAACAGAGTGGAGAGAGGAGCTCTGTGCCCAGTCAGACTAAAGAGAGAGAAAGTGGGCATCAGAAAGAGTGTTGGCAAAATCAAAGACTTAAACATTGACATCCTGATTCTCAAAATATTGACTCATATCAATGTCAACTCATGTTTAAGTTACAGAGATGCAGATCAGTCTTAGAAAAGAAGCTGATGCTAGAAGCAATAAAGCATGATCTTGCTGAATTGTTTAATCTACATTTTGTGGAACATTAAACAGCCAAAATGTAATAAATGTATGTTACCCTTGAAGCTAATTTTTTATGATTATTCTGTTAAGACAGTTAAGAGGTGGGAGGAAATTCACAATTCCAGCTTATTGCTAGCCTAGATAGCTTAAGAAATCCTTTGTAAATATTAAAAATTAATCTCCACTCCAGAAGCAGCCACATAGCACAGGGAGATCAGCTCAGTGCTTTGCGACCACCTAGAGGGGTGGGATAGGGAGGGTGGGAGGGAGACGCAAGAGGGAGGAGATATGGGGATATATGTATATGTATAGCTGATTCACTTTGTTATACAGCAGAAACTAACACACCATTGTAAAGCAATTATACTTCGATAAAGATGTTAAAAAAAATTAATCTCCACTCCAAAACTCAGTGGAAAATGAACAGTCTAGTGAGATTGGGGTTTTGTTTTTGGTTTTTTCCAAAAGGCATTCTTGAAAATTATCAGTAGATTAATAATGGGCACCCAGATCTTCTAAATCCATGTAAATATGGTCCTAATTCTTTCCACGACATTGTTGCTAGCTATCCCACTGATAGCTGTCATTTGGAGGTTTGGAGTCAGTCTTGCCAAGAGTCAAGCACTGTGGGACCCAAGAATCGCTCTTGGGTCTCCTCGCTCACACCTGGCAGTAATCAAACCTGGAGCTGGATTAACTGGAGAATTTGACTGTGATGAAAGGATGGCTTTCAGATTCCAGCTGAATGATGGACTCTGTGATCATTTTGTACCTTATGAAACTGACCAGGAGCTCTTTGGACTGAAGCAGTTGCAGAGTCATGTCAGAATCTCAAATAGTTGGGAAAGGAATCCTAGAACATTTAGATTTACTTTTGCCCCAGGGTCACCTTTGAAAATCTCCCTGAGCTGGGGCTTAATTGGGTGAGAGGAATAATCACTAAATCATGTATTCCACACGATCTTAAGAAAGAATATAATTAATCCCCATTGAAGAATTATATACCGATAGCCAGTATTTCTACAAACCACAAAAACATTGCCATATTTTAGGCATTAAGAAATGAATCCCTAATCTCTTGTTTTTGTTTCCCACAGTGTGCAGTTGTGGGGGAGGCCCATGTGACAGCGTAACCGGAGAATGCTTGGGAGAAGGTTCTGAACGCCCTACAGGCATGGACTGCCCAACCATAAGTAAAAATAACAGTACATGATTGACTAACCCCACTTTCTCTAATGTGCTGCAGGTGTAGGATTAAGAAAAGCTATGCAATACTCTCTCTAGAAACTGCCTGAGTCCAACCCTTGGCTTTAACCCTGTCTGTGTCTCAACCAAATGGACCCTAAACAAAAGACATTCAGTCCACTTGATTCCAATGGGCAGATAGGTGATTTACATTTAAACAGCTCTATTTTAGAAAATTTATTTTATCAAGTCTTTAAGTTCGGCATCTTACTTAGTAGGTAAAGGCTAAGTTGGAAATACAGTTCCCAGTGACTGAGTTCATTTTAGCTCCTTTTTCTATATTATCTCTTCATGTCCTCAGATAAAGTAATACACAGACTACGCTTTACAACATTGGGGAAACTGAGATGCCAAGAGATTTAAGTGGCTTTTCTCAAATCACTCTAAATCTGAAGTGGCACCAGAAATATAATATTCAGGCCTTATGAAATGGAGCTGCCTTTTCTTTCCTGCCCCTCTGGTTATTCAAATCATGAGTATTCCTAATGGTGCAAGAACCTGCTGAAACATTTCAAAACAAATGCCCAGACCCGGTCTCAATGACTTCTCAAGCATCCTTCAAGCCCTTAGCCTAGAGAAGTCCATGATTGATTTTTTAGAAGGATTTAAGGAAAGCTTTGCCTTAGAAAACCTTCTATCAAGAAAGTAATATTTGGCTTTAGGTAGAGTGGTTTAAAGACTGCTTTAATATTAGATATCCCTTCCCCCAAACAAAAGTATCTTGGCCACTCAGTCCCTCTAGGCACAAGAGATTAATATTACTGAAGGTGACATAGGATGAGAGGCACAAGCAGGACAGAGTTTATACACTGACAGCATAGGTGACCCCCTAAGCAAGGTCACTTTAAAGACATCAATGTGCCTGCTTGGCCCTATGCATCTTTTCCGCCAGCCTGATGTACTGGCTGGGGAGCCATTCCTTTGAGAGAGCATATGAGGAAGTCTGCGTTGAACTTCAAATAACAAATTAACATATTAACAACCATTAACACTTTAGTCTCCATTTATCAGTTCTCTAGAAGAGAGTGCAGTCTGGGGGAAAGAGATTGGGAACAGAAAAGTTTCAAAGGGTGTCCTTTGTGTGTGTGTCACAGGAGGGCGCTGGGCCCTGGGGGTGATGACAGTGGTCAGAGGAGCTCAAACGTGAAATGCAGGAAGCAGCGAGAAACTGCCACCTACCTAACCATGTGTGCAGGTTCGTCAGCTATCAGGGAGTGATATTCGCAAACAGTGATGTCCTGCAGACCTGCTTCTGCTGAACCATTCATCCCGACAGGAGGTCGGGCCATGGGGAGGCGCTGAGACGTCCCTGGGGTGAGGTGAAGGCATTAGAGCCTGAATAGGCAGTAAGAAAAGCTGCCAGGAGAGGGGGAATACCTGGCACATTCCATCTTCACTAGCCGGCACCAAGCAGAAGCCCAAAGCCTGACATGGAGAGAGTCATCCCAGATAGCTTTCCTACCACCAAAGAAAAGTGGAGAGAGGGTTCTCCTTTGCCACCCATCTCTCAGATGCCTTGCCCTTTGTGCTTCCTTTCTTTCTCAGTTCAGCCTTTAGTGTTCATGTTAACCTAATTTTCAGTTGCATGTGTTTGTTTTTTTGTTACGTTTTAAGTGCCCGATTAACACTTTACCTCATCTTAGGCCCTACTCTGTTTTGAGTGTAAGGACTAGTTCCTGGCCCAGAACAACTCCTCAGGAAACAAAATTACAAGTAGTATTAACCAAGAAAGTGCATATAATAATCGACTTAAAGCAGCATGCTTCCCAGCTGACCTTTGATTTTGAAGAAATGACATACCCACTTTACCCCCAGGCTGTGATAAGTGCATCTGGGATCTGACTGATGACCTTCGGTTAGCAGCGCTCTCCATTGAAGAAAGCAAATCTGGTCTGTTGAGTGTGTCATCTGGTGCCGCTGCTCATAGGCATATGAATGAAATCAACTCCACCATCTACCTCCTCAAAGTATGCAGGAATGGTATACCTTCTGTGTATTTTCATTCTGGTTTCATAGGGTCACTCCTGGTAATTCCTGTCCATTTTGGTATGAGTCCAGTGGTTATATTACAGATTGTTAGACCTAGGAAATTATGAAAAGTTGATTACAGTCATGAACTCCAGCCTAAACCAAGAGCTGTCATCTATTAAAAAGGTTAATATGGAAAATGAAATGACTAAAAAACTAGTATCTATGTACAAAGCTATTGATGGAGGAGAAACACTCTTATTTCAGAGGAGCTGTACATTGGTTATTCAAGTCAACACTGCAGACATACCATTACCTTAGCTTCAGTTTGCTGTGTTTTCAGGAGTTTCTCTAAAAACTAACACACACACTCTCATTCTCTCTTTCCTCCTTCTTCCCTCCCTCTCTCTCCTGCCCTTACCTTTCCTTCTCACTGACACACATTCTTTCTCATCTCACACACACACTCAAATACACAGGCACACTCACATGCTCTGTTTCTCTGCCTAGATCTAGTGGTTAACATCTAATAAGCAAGTGAAAGGCAGGCAATAGTCAAAAACCATAACAGTGCTTGTATATCTAAGCTTTAAGAGGTGTTTTTTCCCCCTTTAAATCATGGGCTTCAGGGCTTCCTTGGTGGCACAGTGGTTGAGAGTCCGCCTGCCGATGCAGGGGACACGGGTTCGTGCCCCGGTCTGGGAAGATCCCACGTACCGCAGAGCGGCTGGGCCTGTGAGCCATGGCCACTGAGCCTGCGCGTCCGGAGCCTGTGCTCCGCAACAGGAGAGGCCACAACAGCGAGAGGCCCGCAAATCATGGGCTTCAATCACAACCAACGGATATTTTTTAAAACAATAATGATTTGCTGAAAGGATAATAGAATTAATACCAGCATACTTTTTTACTTTGTTAGTCAGTTTAGCATAATGGTTTAAGAGCAGAAACTTTGACACCAGAATGCTTGGATTCAAATCCCAGCTCTGACACTTACTAGCTATGTGACCTTGGGTAAGTTATTTAACCTCTTTATTTTTCAGTTACCTCATCTGGAATTGAGGATAATTATTACACCCACCTCATGGGTTGTTGAGGGAATTCAGTGAGTTGTTATATGCAGAGCAGTTAGAACAGTACCTAACATAGAAAGTGCTCATTACTCTGCTTTTTGGAGGTGCAAATGATATCCACAGCAATTGCCCAAATGTGCAAAGTGTAAAACAAAACAAAAATCACAAAATTGTAAACCTGGATGGTCTGGATGGAATCTTAGTAAGTACTCTATTCCCAGTTTAGGAATTGTTCTTAACCAGACTCATCTGTTTGGACACATGAAGGCACTGATTCTCAGAGGAGTTACCCAGACTCAGTCCTTTTGATACCACTTGAATCCTCTTTCCCCAACAGCACAACTTCAAGGTAGAAATAATTATTATATTATATTATATTATATATAATAATATTATAGCTGATGGGAAGTCAGTGCCAAGATTGAAGGGCTTACTCCAAAGTAATCGAAGGAAAGCTGCATTTGGACCAAACTGCTCAAAATGGAAAAGAAAGGGGAAAATGGTCTGAAATAAAGAGAATTGTTCTCCTTACACCAAAAAGAGGAAAGTGAATTTCTAAACTCCATTTGCACTGATTGACGTGGTTTATCATTTCCTCCAAGACCTGCGAAATTGAAGTTTTAAGGCTCAGACACCCAAGGCCACTGCCAGTCTATATTGTGCCTTTGTGCAGATTTGGAAAAGATACCCTTTCCCCAGAACCAGCACAGCCCAAGCCAGAATCTCCAGCCTGGTACGTGGAGCTTGCAGAATTTCTGCCCCTAGGGCCCTCTACCCCCTTGTGCAGACCTCAAACTTCATACCAGCCTGCTGTAGCCTGTGGACCCCACTATTTTGAGAATAAAGGCTCACACTCTGCTCTGAGTCCTCTTGCACTGAAAGAGTTTTCTGCATATTTTTACAAACCTGGTGTGCACATCTACTGACTATGGAAAAATACGTGTTTTTTTTTCCACAGACAAAATTGTCAGAAAGAGAAAACCAGTATATCCTAAGAAAGATACAAATCAACAATGCTGAAAACACAATGAAAAGCCTTCTGTCTGACGTGGAGGAATTAGCTGGAAGGGTATGTGTTCAGTTTCTGGGACTAACTTCAGAGATGGGATTTAGCTGGTGTGAGACTGGCTAGTCACAAATGACTGAGGCTTAACACAGCCCAGAAAAAATGCAGTGACCCAGGTGCCTTAAAATAAATCAAGGCAAGACCTGAGGAGAAAGTTAATATACTTGGTCTCTACTGTGTCTTCCCATTTTAATTGGTTTCCTTGAAAAAACAGGTTTATGGAAAACTCTCATTGTGTTTGCTGCTGGTAAATATGGTTGATACATGTTTTAATTAGGATAGTCGTTCAGTTGTTCACCTTAACATTTTATGGCTAAGAGCAATAGAACACCCAGAAATAAACTTCATTATATAGAATATAAAATTTAAATGTTTGCTAAAGTATGCATTAAATAATAAAAGGAAAGAAGAGAAATTGTGTTGAGAAAGCAATTTTGCAGTTTGGCAGGAAAAAAACCCACTTTGGACCCTCATTTTATACCATATACTAAAATAAATTTCAGACAGATTAAAGACTTGAGCTTAAATCTCAAATCTACAAGAAAACACAACTAGATAATTATTAAACCTTGAAAGGAAATAATAATACATTTAAATATAGTGTGAAGAATTGTAATAAAAAGAAATAATAGATTTAACAAGAAAAAATTTCAAATACATAGTAAAACAACTAAATAAATGAAAAAAGTCAACAAGACTAAGAAAAATGTCGAGGGAAATATGACTTATAAAAGCTCTCAAAAATTAACAAGAAAAACATTAAAACATGAGCAAAGTCAATGTGAGAGACTATTAAATACATTCCCCAAGAGCCTAATGGAAAAATATCCATCCTCTGTACTAATAAAAAAAATACAACTAAGCCACAAGGCGCCATGTTTAACATGTTAAAATGTTGAACACATTTTTTTCCCTGATTATGTTCCACCAGTTCTGCCCAGAGTACTCTGGAATTTCTGCTTTCAGATACTGATGTTTGACGTTATAAATTGCTGAAGTTCTTTTCAAAAACAATTCTCATTTTCTACAAAAATAAAGGTTAAAATAACTCTGATAATCTCTTTTGACCTTGGACCTCTTAAACTAAGAGATTATGTTTCTAAAAATGTGAATTACTCTAATTGGATCCTTGGAAGATTCAACTACTTTTAAATGCATATAAAAATTGTGTCCCTCCCATGCAATGGAGCATGTTAATCCAACCATGAGCGTTTGAAGAGCAGTGAGATCGCTTAAGTTTCAAAGGAAATACCAGGAAAGAAATCTTTGTGAAAACTCGTTGTAATTTCATTTGTGTCATGGCTATAACTTACTGAAAGTGTCTCAAATTCTTGAGGAAATATTTTCACCAAGATTAACTCCTCCCATAGCTCAGACATGGACTTACTGATTCTTTTGTTGTACCGTTTTCCTACTTCCAATATAAGTTAAATGCAGGCTTTCATGGGGAGAAAATAGTGCAAGCTTGAAAGGGACATCACAGAAAAGGCTCCTGAACAATGAGAACAGACCACCAAAGCCAGAAGTTGATGATAAAGCGACCGGAGCATTCACCCAGCTGTTGCCATCGATTCTTATTGAAAATAACATCCTTCTGGCTACGACACAAACAGTCCTGATGGTGAAGGAACCTGCTGAAACATTTTGAAACAAACACCCAGAGGGGGTCTTAATGACTTCTCAAGCATCCTTCAAGCCCTTAGTCTAGAAAAATCCATAATTGATTCTTAGAAGGATTTAAGAAAAGCTTTATCTTAGAAAGCCTTCTATCAAAAAAATAACTAATATTTAGCTTTAGCTAGAGTGAAGGATTCCACTGTAGATTCCCACAGTGTGATAAAAAAAATCACAGTAATGTTGCCTCTTGAACTTGAAAATATGGTTGATCCTTGAACAACACAGGTTTGAACTGCACGGGTCCACTTATATGCAGGTTCTTTTCAGTAAATACGTACTACAGTATTACATGATCCGCAGTTGGTTGAGTCCACAGATACAGAACCTCGGATACAGAGGGCCAACTGTAAAGTTATATATGGATTTTCAACTGTGTCGGTGCCCCCAACCCCTACGTTGTTCAAGGGTCAGCTGTACCTCTGTATGCAAAGTACCTGTCACATGAATCTCATGTAATCCAAATCTCACAATTTATATTAACCTAAAGTTACTGTGTTTTTTCCCGACCTCCATATCTAAGTCCTCTAGCCCCCTTTTGATAAATCTTACTGCCTTTTCCCACCTGCTACTTCTGGGAAACCCCTACAGGATGCCCATGAACTTGTGTTCCCAAATAGCTGCTGCTCAGAAAGGTCTCACTTGTGCCAGTGCTGACCATGTCTGTAATGAAAGTACCAAAGCCTATGTCAAGATTCCACTCTCCCATGTTCCCAAAGCCACCATGCTCGAAGTCAGAGTGGGACTAGGCTACAAGCAGAAGTGAAGATGGTGGCCCTCTCTCAATCTCAGTGCTGCCCTTTGCCATCTGGATCTCAAAGGCACACTGTAGAGCCCAGTCTCCAAGGGCTGGCCCAGGAGGGTGCTGCACCATTCCCTCCACTTCTCCATCTCCTCCCTACTCCTTCCCTATGTGGAGCCACAGCAAAAGTTCCCCATATATCAACACGTACAAAGATCTTTACAGTTGGGAGGAAAGTGGGTCACTTCCACACATCAAAAGCAACTGAGCCTGATCTCTGAGCCTGATCTCCAATCCTGATAAAAAGACAGGACAAAAAGTCAAAATATGTTTCAATTCCAATTGACCAGAAGATTGAAGAACTTTGGCCTTGGCCTTGCAGAATATTAAAGCAAGGAGCAGAAGACAATGCTGAAGAAGTTCTCAGAGGCCAAATCATGAAGAACCTTTCCCACCATGCTCATCCTGTGGACTTTGGAAGATATTAGAGCATTTACCTACAACAATGAGCTGATTAGGTGTGAAGTTTCAGAAACATTCCTCTGAAGCGGGGATGGTAGGTTTAAGACTCTGAAGACAGGGACACCCGTCAGTAGACTGCCGCAGTAGTCCAAACAAGAGTGGTCAATTCCTGCCTTGTCTTCATTGGAAAAGAATTTGCAGTGAGCAGTGGTAACGTGAGACTGTGGCGGTGGGGACCAGGAAGAGAGGCCAGAATGACAAGTGGAATAAAAATGACTCAGTGACCAACTGGATATGAAGAGTTGCAAGGATGTAAGCTCTGACGTGGAGAAATAGATGGCCAGGACTAAAAACTCAGAATGGATTTCCCTGGACCTTTTAAGGGTGAGCTCTCTGTGGATGCCAGAGATTTGAGTCTGTAGCTCAAGAGAAGAGATCAAGGCTGGAAAGGTATTTGGAAGTCAATGTTTAGGAGAGAGTTAAACCCGAATTAGATATCACTGTACAGATTCTGAAATGGCATGCCAATATTCCTACTAGCATTTTGTCCAGCACTGCCCCTGTTTATGCTTGTCTCCCAGAGTGATTATTAAAAGTTCCCCTTTCACTCTCAAAAGTGTCCCAGTTTAAACAATAAAGTATATGGCCATCCTAGATATTATCATCCTCAATTTAATAGTATTCTAGGTACACTATACTTTATGCACTGTATAATAAATAAAATTCTTGCCACTTTTTACATCAAATATGTACAAGGAGAATTCGCTGTTGAGGTGAGTAAATGATTAATCCATTTGTAATGCTAAACATCAACCAGCTTATAGTTGAAAGCTAATTTTTTAATTTCAGTTTTTCTTAAAGCATGGTGCACCTGTTTTACCATGTGCCCATATCATTATTTTCCTTCCATAATCAAAGTTAAAGAAAAAGTAAAACTTTCAAATAAGGCGTCACTATATATTATATCCAGTAATTTTGCAATTTAAAATAACATGTTCCTCTTTGCCGCAGTCTTT
This sequence comes from Monodon monoceros, assembly GCF_005190385.1. NCBI lineage: Eukaryota > Metazoa > Chordata > Mammalia > Artiodactyla > Monodontidae > Monodon > Monodon monoceros. The sequence continues at coordinate 41,811,528 of NW_021703771.1, read as the reverse complement.
TATTAAATACATATATCTAAGCGCCCTCTGGTGTTTGTCAGAAGAGGTTGTCTTAGAGCTATGACATCTGCCAGCTGTCTTTCATTACTTCAATAATTCTCAAAGTTTCCATATCAAGAAATCAATTAAATGAACACAGTAATAACAATAAATCTTTTCCCCTGAAGGATAAAGCCAAAGTCAAAAATACACATGTTGTGTTTTTTAAGTATAACTCAATTTAAACGGGACCAAAAATCAACTTGTTAAAATTTTTTTAATGTTTTATATGTCTGTGTCCCTATTTTTTAAAGGCGGGGAGGGGTGACATCAAGAATAGATTCATCTTATTTTCTGTATCATCTAATTTTAAAGTGGCCACAGATTTTTGTGTCTCTGGAAAGCATTAGAACAGGATAAGAGGGAGACTGGAATTGGGGGAAAGAACATCGTGACTCAAGATTGCAATGTCCATTCAGAGAGCCCACACTTTAGGGAAGGGGCTGATGGCCGCAGTCTTGCTGCGCAGAGAGCTTTGTATGGAGGAGATTTCGGATAAAATGCCCGAGGAAAGGCTCCTGGGGCATGTGTCTGCTAGGATACCATGTCTGCATTCTCTTCCTTGATGAAGAGCCACTTGCTTGGGTTATGCTTGGGAAGTGTAAAAACATTCCAGGTAAAATCATGGCCTAGTCCTCCAGCTGGAACAGTGGATGAAAGGAGAGAAATTTGAAATAGCCACTCTCCTGTCCTGGGGGAGTCTACCAGCCAGAACTCTGTGTAGCAGATCACCCTGCAGTCCAGTCAGGTACTGCAGCCCTTTGTCACAGAGCTGAGCCAAAAAGACACTGGACGAGGCAAGTGGGCACTTCACCAAATGCCAGACTGAAGAACTCTCCCTCCTCTCAAATATACCCATGAGTCAGTCTTTCTGATGCCAAAAGGAAGTACACATCCCCATGCTGTGCATACAGGCCTGTGTCCTGGCCTTGAACCATTTTTTAGATCAGCTTCTGACCTTATACATACAGAGAGAAATACACACGTACACATGCACACCCACACATCCTTTCTTCAGGAGCCACATTTGAGCTGGGATTTCATTTTGACAAATCCTACGTGGGAGCTCTGTGAAACAGAGTTGAAAGAATGAAAACGGCTTCTCAGGGAAGGACTTCATTCACTCTGAGCCAAAGCTGCTTGAGTAGTTATTTGTGCACAAGTGCCATCAACGTTGATGGGAATTTGGAAGGCAGCACTGAAAGTAGCATTTAGCACAGTGAGCATAATCCTTTAAATCTCTGTGGCAATTCAGTTGCAGCAGTGGCTGGACCACCCAGAAGCCACTGAATGCATGGAGCATTTTGAGATCTGCCTGCTTTCTCAACAAGTTTCCTTTTGAACCTTTAATCATTTCAGTCAGCACAATGACAAACTGATCAGCAGACATGGCTAATTCCCTAGCCTGGCATCTTGAGATACAATAAAAATTCAGAGGGTAAATTACATATATAAGATGGTTGGTTTGGGTTGAACTGTGATTGATGGCTTAGGAATAGCATCTATAATTCTAAAGTGGGTCATCACATCCGTCTTCATGCATGATTTCTGAGACCATGTTCTATATTCTAGAACTTTAACATGTCAGGGAAATTTATGTTTATGGAATACATTATGCCCACCCACCCCCACATGCACATACACAACCTTTCCTTCTTGCAAATTTAATCTGGTATTTATGCGGATTATTTATAGGAAAGTCAAGCCACAAGAAAGAGCCAGTTGGCTCAGAAGGAAAGCATGGATACCATTAACCACGCAACTCAGCTTGCAGAGCAAGCCCATGATGTGAGGGATAAAATCCAAGGTAAATATATTCTCTTCTGGTTTAGCTTCATATCAAGGAATCTTTCATGTTATTAACAACAATAAAAATAGTGGCTACTGTTAGTGTTTATTGTGTGCCAGGACCTGTTGTTAGAGTGTTATAGGTTTAAACTCATGTAAGATCTTCTTTCAGGTTTGTTTACCTGAGACTTCTGAGCACTCATCTCTGCTTACTATCTATTTTCAATAATAAATGCACAGGGTAGAGGGAATTCCCTGGCAGTCCAGTGGTTAGGACTCGGCGCGGCAAGGCCAAAAAAATAAAAAATAAATGTAGAAAATCATTCCCTTTCTAGGCATTTCACAGAAATGGAATGCCAAAATACCTTTCTGGTAGAGGAAATTACATGCTGTGCTGTCTGTAAAATGCAAGAGTTGAGTAGGAGTCACATTTTTCTCAATAATATGCTGTGAAAACACTGCCTTTAGAGTGGCAGTAAACTGTCCACTAATCCAAATCGTCCTAAACTGTCTCTATAATGCTTTCCCAAGAACCAGGCAGGCCGCATGCTCTGGTCCCCAATCCAGAAGAAAAGCCAAGAGGGGGTGTGGAAGATTTCTTTGCCCTAAAGCATAAAATTGTAGCAGACTTTACCTTTCTTCTTGAGGGTTTACTTATTTGTGTTCTGACTTCTCACAAGTGCAGGCTGCATTTTGAAGACTATCTTAATAGCACACTGAAAACCAGCCTTCAATTTACCGACAGAAAACAGGCGATTGTGTTTGTTCTAAGATAAAGAGAATTTCCTTGGGTTACAGTCTGCTAAGATACAGTATTTGTGTGTTTCCATAGTTTTTATTATCCTATATATTTAGAGCTGGATGACAACTCCAGGTGCATCTCAAGGGCACACGACAGTAAAGGGACCCACAGTGGAAGATTCATATCTTTACACTGAGCTATAGAGAACATATTCCAGGAAAAGGGATGTATGGAGCCAAGATTAATCTTTTGCTGTATTTCCTTTGGTGCCCATAATATGTAATAGAAACAAATGGTATGCATTTCAAACATCCCCTGCTCCCATCCTCACTATCTCATGCTTTTGCATCTACAAATAAAATATTCTTTTCCTATAATATTTTAGAGTTACTGTTGATTTATTCGAAAAGTAAGATTAAACCTAGATTAGCTGATCTCATCTAATTAAGAAATAAATGTCCCTCTAGGCAGCAAATAAAGCCAGTATCTTATTAAGCCATTGAGAAAAAAATGTCACCTTTCCTGTTGTAACTCAAATTTTGATTCTAAGTTGTTTCATTTGGAAAGAATCTAAGTCCTCTTATTTGACCCTTAAGGCATAGGAAAGAAGGAAAAAATACAAAAGAAATGTAAAGAGGAAACAATAATTTACCTTTTTTTTTTTTTTTTTGCGGGACACAGGCCTCTCACTGCTGCGGCCTCTCCCGTTGCGGAGCACAGGCTCCGGACGCGCAGGCTCAGCGGCCATGGCTCACGGGCCCAGCTGCTCCGCAGCATGTGGGATCTTCCCGGACCGGGGCACGAACCCGTGTCCCCTGCATCGGCAGGCGGACTCTCAAGCACTGCACCACCAGGGAAGCCCCTTACCTTTTTTAAAATAATATATGAACAGTCTCAAAGACCAAAGGCAAAAATATTGTTCTCTGTATTTCCTTTTTCTAATCTAGACCAGATGTGGCTAAAATAAAATAAGCCATATTGTAAATATAATATCTGCATCAAAATGCCAAGAAATCTAGCATTGCAAGTGCTAGATCTGAGGAAAAGTATCTATGTTTAGTTTATTTCAGGAGTTGATATTTTAGACTTTACTTGAAAAGTGAATATTTAATCCCTTCATAAGTTTTTTTCTTTTTTTTTTTTTTAACATACCTTGGTTTCCCTAAAACTTTCTCAGTAATATTTACAACACTGAAAACCTCTTCTCCCATTTATCTCCCTCTCTTCAGAGTTCAGGGATGCTTCACAACACCAATAGTGTGTCATTCCTTATTGCCAGCCATCTCCAAACCACCTCTAAAATAACTACTGGTGACCTTCAAGCTATTATCCATATAAAATACAAGCCCTTATCCTGGTATGATTTATGTGAGACCAGTGTTGTTTACCCATCTTGTCTGGCCAACCACATAGATCATAGTAAACCAAAGACAGACAATTTCATTTATGCCAGGAAGATAAAATGCTTCCTCCTGGAGCTGCCATAGGACAAGGTGGCAATTACATAACTATCATCTGATCATATGTAGTAGGAAGAGGGAGCCAGAGGCCTGCTCAGCGCCGCCAGTATTCAGACAACTCATCTAATGCCTCTGAGCCTCAGCAGTCCCTGTTGGTTCTGAAATTCTCCGTCCTACTTACAGATGTGGGGTGAAAATGACCCAAAGTCAAAACGGCACAATCTTGACAAGCAGTCATACCACAGAAGGCAAATAGCAATTGCAAAAAAAATGTATATATTAATTAGCAAAAACTCACATCCTACTATAGCAAACCTTTATATTGTATCTAGTCTGTATGACAATCTGAAAGACTTGTTTAAACAACCGTCAATATACAGTCATTTTGGCTTAGAGCTTGGGTAAAATCCTTGGCTAAATTGCAATTAATATCTCCAATGCCTACTGCATGTGACAGGAGATACCTCAGAACATTTTCTCCATATTATGTATTTTATATAAAAGGTTGGTCAGAGACCCCAGATTTGTGTGTCTTAAATATTAACAGTTTTGAATCAGAATAGAAATCAGATTCAGCTGAAATCAGGGCAGGCTTTGTATTAATTCCATTCCTGTTCTGAAGACACCAAATGAAAAGCAAAGAAGGGTGATTTCCTCGGGTTTAACCTCTCCCTGGAATATATGATGAACTCTGATGCCAACACGTTCACAGCATGAACATCAGCATGCTGTCTTTGCTGAGTCTCTCTTTCCATTTTAGGATCAGCCCTTCCCTTTGTCCTCATTGTCCGTGTTTTCAGTGACATCGCTGTCAAATGCCCAGTCATCTCTCCCTACTGTCTTCTCTCACCGTGCCCTTCCTTTCAGAGATCAACAACAAGATGCTCTATTATGGGGAAGATCGGGAACTTAGCCCTGAGGAAATCTCTGAGAAGCTGGTGTTGGCCCAGAAGATGCTTGAGGAGATCCGACGCCGTCAACCGTTCCTCACCCAACGGGAACTTGTGGATGAAGAGGCAGACGAAGCCTATGAATGTAGGTGTATTCGACTCCTAGAGCCCAGCATGTGTCTGCTTCCTTTGTGGGTCCAGGAGAGGACCCCCAGTCACAGGGCAACATTTGGTCAAAGCAACCAATTCCAAATATTCAGTTATTTAGAGTTTATACGTGGCCTCAGGGAGTCATTCAGGACAACTTGACTGTATGACCAGGATTTTTAGATCCAGGCCCAACCTTGAGCTTTTGAGAAACAGCTGAGATTCCACAAGGAATCTACAAAATTTTACTCCTGAGGAGAAGAAATAGGAACTTAGCAGTTGGTGAAAAACAAGGGAAGGAAAGCTAAGGGGAACCAATTACCAGAACTACAATAAGAAGTCTCATTGAGAAGACAGTAAAGCTACAAGCCCAGCAACATTCATGTTCCAATGTCCATGAATGACTTTTTAATGACTTTGAGCCTTCAATGGAAATTGAACATTTCCTTTAATGATTAATGTAGGTAACAAACCACAGTAGTATTAGTGAATCTATGACTTGGTCACTGTATCAGTTATAAATTAGTATCTCACAGTCCACCCCAAACATATTCATTTAAAACAATAACCATTTATTTGCTTGTGATTTCATAGGTTGGTAATTTGGGCTGGACTCAACCTAGATAGCTCATCTCTGCTCCGTGTGACATGGTCAAGCTCACTCACATGTCTGGGGTCTTAGTTGAAATGGCTGGGCCTCTCCCTCCATGTGGGGTTTTATCCTCAAGGAAGCTAGCTGAGGCTCGTTCATATGTCAGAAGCCTTCCAGGAGGGCAAGAATGGAAAGGGCAAGGTCTCTTGAGGCCTGGCCTTGGAACTCAGCAATGTCATCTTCATTCTGTTGGTCAAGACTGTCCAGATTCAAGGGTGAGGAAAAAGACTCCGTTCTTGATGGGAAGAGTTACAAAGAATTTGTGTCCATTTTAATCTACACAATCAACAAAAGAAGCTCCAGGTTTGCATATCATATTTTAGTTGTTACTGTTAATCTCACAATATTAAATTCATCAGTAATTCAAAGTTTTAGCAGTTATTGGTCTCACCTCTAAATCTTGTTAGTTAATGCATTAATAAAGAAGCACATATATTATTATATTACCAATTTTTTTAATATACTGGTCTTTTTAATTCTATGTATTTTATCTTGTGCATTTTAAAATACATAAGAAGGGCTCCGAAGGCTTCACCAGATTGTAAAGGGGCCCATGATACAGAAAGGGTTAGGAACGCCTACGTTAGATCATTTTCCTACAATTGTTACTATCAACTTCTGTTAAAACTTACTGTGAATATTCTCGAAGAGGAACATTCTGGACATAAAGGCCTATTGTGATAGCAAACTTATAAGGTCTTAGAAACAGTAAGAAATAAAGAAGAATCTCAGGCCCATTTCAGAGTCAGGATGAGGCCAGCAGTCAGGAAGGTTGGAGCTCTGATGTCACAGCCAGATACTTTCACACTCCTTGCCTATTTTGGGATTTAACAAGACTGTTCTGGGGAAATGGAACCAAGTACATCTCCTACTTAGCTGCCTTCCGCCTAGTGAATGCATTTTCAACCACTTTCTCAACTCAGCCATGAACTTTGTATCTTCTGCTCATGGTGATGAAAGTAAATAGAAAACCTCAATAAGACAGACTGATAGTCCCTGGAGAAAAAATAGAATTAAGGCACATAATCAATGTGTGTAACTTTGATCAGAGAATTAAGATATATGCAAAGTCTAAGAATATATCATTGCCATTTAATCTTCTTTCCAAGATAATGATTTAGGTTTGACCTAAAGGAGCTAAGTAAAAACAGCTACCTGGAGAGAATACAGAAAATGAATGGTTGTGAACATCATTTGCCAGTAACAGACAAAACAACTGGGGTTGTCTCTAATAGTAAGACTGTAGTATATCCAAGTTTCCTTTGTATGGTCAAATTATTAGTAATCTTGGTAATAATAAACCTAGTTTAATTACATCATTTCTACTTAAAGCATAATCTTCATGGGAAAACTAATCAACTCCCATTTTAGCTAATGGTGGTCCAGGGGCTCCTAAACCCTACAAAATAGTATTTAAAACTTCACATATCAAAGATGGGGCTGTTTTTGTGAACAACAGCTTCAATTGCTATTGCTAAAGAAGACATACCCTGATGAATTTGCATCTTTCTAAGTGCGGGATGGGATGGGAGGAGAAGGGAGAAGCCCAGACTGAGTTCCTATGTACCTTTCTTCCCAGTGCTGAGCCAGGCTGAGAGTTGGCAGCGGCAGTACAACGATACTCACTCTCTGTTTCCTGTGGTCCTGGAGCAGCTGGACGACTATAATGCTAAATTGTCAGACCTCCAGGAGTCACTTGACCTGGCCCTTGACCATATCAGGGATGCCGAAGACATGAACAGAGCCACAGCAGCCAGGCAGCGGGATCACAAGGTACAGTGGACACTCTAACTGTAAATGCATTTCGGGCATATACAACATGAAGTTATGCCAAGAAGGGACAGTTGGTAAACAGTTTTTTTTAATACTGGTACATTTAAATCTTTATTTTTAAAATTATCTGTACATTTTTCGCCACAATAATTTGCTAATATAAGTGTGTACACCTAAACTCAAGTTGAAACCATTGTAGTTGTTGAGCTTGTGCATTGATAAGAATGCAGTTGTTCCTGGTGCTTGTGTCCACCTGTGTTGGATGTATTGCTCTTGCAACTGAGTAAACAAGGCATGATTCCTGTGCCTAACTTTTTTTATACTGAGAGCAGTAAAAATCCCAAAGCAACCCGGAACCATGTTCCTGTAAAGATGTGTATAATTTTTGGAAGGGCCTGAAAAGCAGATCTCACAGCCTGGCTGGTCAGCAGCTGCAGAGATAGGGAGTCTAATTCAAGCTAAGGTCATACAATTACAAAGAGGTGAGAAAAATTCCCAGGCTTGGCCAGAGGTTGCCAAGGCAGTCACCCTACGGGGCCAGGATTTGTGCATGCCCATACCGCCAGACTTAGAACTAGTGATGCTCACACTTCTGTGCCAAGTGATGCACACACTCATCACCAAGAGTGGTCATCTTCTGATAGGAAGACACCTGCCTCTTTGGACATATTTATAAAGGTTAGAGTGAAAAAGCAATGTCAAAAATAGGAAGCAACTGTGAGCAAACTCATTACTTTAGCTATGTTTATTGTCAGCAAACCCAACTTAAATTAGGTTCTCTGCCCTGATTTTCAGTCATCACTTTCTCTTAGTAAGTCATTGTAAAATTTCCTAAATAAAAGTGAGTTAATCTTTTGCATTCCTACACACCAATGATGAAAAATCTGAAAGAGAAATTAAGGAAATACTCCCATTTACCATTGCAACAAAAAGAATAAAATACCTAGGAATAAACCTACCTAAGGAGACAAAAGACCTGTATGCAGAAAACTATAAGACACTGATGAAAGAAATTAAACGCAATATAAACACATGGAGAGATATACCATGTTCTTGGATTGGAAGAATCAACATTGTGAAAATGACTATACTACCCAAATCAATCTACAGGTTCAATGCAATCCCTGGCAAATTACCAATGGCATTTTTTATGGAACTAGAACAAATCATCTTAAAATTTGTATGGAGACACAAAAAACCCCGAATAGCCAAAGCAGTCTTGAGGGAAAAAAACGGAGCTGAAGGAATCAGACTCCCTGACTTCAGACTATGCTACAAAGCTACAGTAATCAAGACAATATGGTACTGGCACAAAAACAGAAACATAGATCAATGGAACAAGATAGAAAGCCCAGAGATAAGCCCACGCACCCATGGTCAACTAATCTATGACAAAGGAGGCAAGGATACACAATGGAGAAAAGACAGTCTCTTCAATAAGTGGTGCTGGGAAAACTGGACAACTACATGTAAAAGAATGAAATTAGAACACTCCCGAACACCATACACAAAAATAAACTCAAAATGGATTCGAGACCTAAATTTAAGACCAGATACTATAAAACTCTTAGAGGAAAACATAGGAAGAACACTTTGACATAAATCACAGCAAGATCTTTTTTGATCCACCTCCTACAGTAATGGAAATAAAAACAAAAATAAACAAATGGGACCTAATGAAAATTCAAAGCTTTTGCACAGCAAAGGAAACCATAAACAAGATGAAAAGACAACCCTCAGAATGGGAGAAAATATTTGCAAACGAATCAGCGGACAAAGGATTAATCTCCAAAATATATAAACAGCTCATGCAGCTCAATATTAAAGAAACAAACAACCCAATCCAAAAATGGGCAGAAGACCTAAATAGACATTTCTCCAAAGAAGACATACAGATGGCCAAGAAGCACATGAAAAGCTGCTCAAGATCACTAGTTATTAGAGAAATGCAAATCAAAACTACAGTGAGGTATCACCGCACACCAATTAGAATGGGCATCGTCAGAAAATCTACAAACAACAAATGCTGGAGAGGGTGTGGAGAAAAGGGAACCCTCTTGCACTGTTGGTGGGAATGTAAACTGATACAGCCACCATGGAGAACATTATGGAGGTTCCTTAAAAAACTGAAAATAGAATTACCAAGTGACCCAGCAATCCCACTACTGGGCATATACCCAGAGAAAACCACAATTCAAAAAGACACATGCACCCCAGTGTTCACTGTAGCACTATTTACAATAGCCAGGTCATGGAAGCAACCTAAATGCCCATTGACAGACGAATGGATAAAGGAGATGTGGTACATATATAGAGTGGAATATTACTCAGCCATAAAAAGGAACGAAATTGGGTCATTTGTTGAGACGTGGATGGATCTAGAGACTGCCATACAGAGTGAAGTAAGTCAGAAAGGGAAAAACATCATATATTAACGCATATATGTGGAACCTAGAAAAATGGTACGGATGAACCAGTTTGCATGGCAGAAATTGAGACACAGATGTAGAGAACAAAAGTATGGACACCAAGGGGGGAAAGCCGTGGGGGCGGGTGTGATGAATTGGGCGACTGAGATTGACATGTATACAATGATGTGTATAAAATTGATGACTAATAAGAACCTGCTGTATAAAAAAATAAATAAATTTTTAAAATTTAAAAAAAGAAAATGAGATTCTGTCTGTTTAGGTATTCTCAAAAACTCCAAAGCTCCACCTTCCCAAGACTGTTTCTATCTCTTTTTAAGTGTCAGGAAACTTTGTTTTATTTTTTGCATATGTGAAATGGATACTGAAGCATGCTAAATAGTGCTAATTATTGTCGTTTTCACTAATTATTAGTTTCTAAACTTTCTTTTGTTCAAATTGTCCATCTTTCTGTGGGATATCTTTGTTTCAAAGCTAATTTTATTCATTTCTGTCTAATGCTATATCTGGTAAATGACAGAAACCCTTTAATTTGAAGCATATCATTTTCCAACTACTGCCAATGAGCTTATCAGGCAGTGCTGTTCACACGTGGCTTTGAAGTTTGGTTGTTACTTCAGGGTGTTAGCTGTGTTCCATTAAGGCAACTCAGATAGAAGTGCTTCTGGAAGGGGTCATATCTCAAACTCTATAACAGGAAAACTGCTCTGAGACAGCTAGATAATACCAATCTTTTTGACCTCCCTTCCTTACATACTTTAAAATATTGCTTTTGTGTAGAGCTGTATTAACTACCTCTCCTTGTGAAGACAAGAACAATTAACCCCAGATAGTCGCACTGTATTAAGCTTGATGGATTTTGAGGGGAAACTGATTTTTTTTAATGTTCTTGCTTTAAGAGGATGATCAAATGAGATACTTTTCTGTCCCTAGACCTATGTCTTTCCCTGTAGCAAGGTATTTGGAGAAGATGGGTTTAATTCTTCTTTTCCACTAAATCAGAAAAGAGTCCAGGGAGTGAGAAAAGACATTAAGATGAACTTAGAAAGTTTTAAAGTGTGTCATTCAAGTATAGGCTTTTATAATTATTTCTGTGATATCCTAGATTATACCATAACAAAAATTTCAACTCTAATTTAAATTACCATTTCTAAAGTAACCAGCTCATTTTTTACTCAGATTATAAAATGGGTCTTTTACTTTTTGCATGTTAAATTTCATTCTGTGTTGCTTTCAATCTCTGAAGCTCTACAATATTTCGTCAAAATCATAAGATCCCTGACTCTAGAACCCCAGAGTCAAAGTATAAGTTAAAGTATTCATCAAAAAATATATCCACACTTGGAACAACCCAATCGAAAAATGGGCAGAAGATCGTAATAGACATTTCTCCAAAGAAGACAAACAGGTGGCCAGTAGGCACATGAAAAAATACTCAACATTACTAATTATTAGAGAAATGCAAATCAAAACTACAATGAGATACCACCTCACACTGGTCAGAATGGCCATCATTAAAAAGTCTACAAATAAAAGGGACTTCCCTGGTGGTGCAGTGGTTAAGAATCCGCCTGCCAATGCAGGGGACACAGGTTTGATCCCTGGTCCAGGAAGATCCCACATGCCGCAAAGCAATTCAGCCCGTGTGCCACAACTACTGAGCCTGCACTGTAGAGCCCAAGTGCCACAACAAGCCCGCACGCCCTAGAGCAACTACAGAGCCCACGTGCCTAGAGCCCGTGCTCTGCAACAAGGGAAACCACAGCAATGAGAAGCCTGCGCACCACAACGAAGAGTATCCCTGCTCACTGCAACTAGAGAAAGCCTGCGTGCAGCAACAAAGACCCAATGCAGCCAAAAATAAATTAACTTTAAAAAATTAAAAAAAGAAAAAGTCTACAAATAACAAATGCTGGAGAGGGTGTGCAGAAAAGGGAACCCTCCTACACTGTTGGTGGGAAAGTAAGTTGTTACAGCCACTATGGAAAACGGTATGGAGGTTCCTCAGAAAACTAAAAATAGAATTACTGTGTGATTCAGCAATCCCACTTCTGGGAATATACCCAGACAAAACTATAATTCAAAAAGACACATGCACCCCTATGTTCATAGCAGCACTATTCACAATAGCCAAAACATAGAAACAACTTAAATGTCCATCAACAGATGAATGGATGAAGAAGATGTGGTACATATATACAATGGAATACTACTCAGCCATGAAAAAGAACAAAATAATGCTATTTGCAGCAACATGGATGGACCTAGAGATTATCATACTAAGTGAAGTAAGTCAGAAAGAGAAAGACAAATACCACATGATATCACTTATATGTGGAATCTAAAATATGACACAAATGAACCTATCTACAAAACAGAAACAGACACATAGACATGGAGAACAGACTTGTGGTTGCCAAGGGAGAGTGGGGGAGGGAGAGGGATGGATTGGGAGTTTGGGGTTGGTAGATGCAAGCTATTACATTTAGAATGGATAAACAACAAGGTCCTAATGTATAGCACAGGGAACTATATTCAGCATCCTGTGATAAACCATAATGGAAAAGAATATTAAAAAAAGAATGTATACATGTGTATAACTGAGTCACTTTGCTGTACAGCAGAGATTGGTACAACATTGTAAATCAACTATGCTTCAATAAAAAAAAAACTGAAAAAAAAGAAGAAAAAAATATAACCACACTTGGGCAATTTCCCTCCTCAGAACATCTGAGCATCTAACATAAAGAGCTCAGAGTAGGAGGAAGCAAGATCACAATTTTATGTTTTGATAATAGGGCCATTTTAAATTTTTGAAAGGACATTAAGATTCTTTTGTATATACTTTATTCCTGTCCAAATGAGCTATTTGTTCCTGGCCCAAAGTTAGCACATGATAAATGCTTTTTGGAATTAATTCAGTTTTCAATTACTGCAAATACAGAGCCTGTTCAATGCTATCTCCCTAGCCCCATTTCACATTTATGGAGAAAGAGGCAAGGGCCCTCTCTGGAGTGTCAACTCTCTTTGATGTGGTGGCACTGTAAGTAATAATCATAACTAAGTTCTTTGAAGCTCCTGAGGTGCTTACTTTCATTATCTCCATTTTATAAATGAGAAAGCTGAGGCTGGGCCGGGTCGAATTACCCAGAGTGGCACAGCAATTCATTGGTGGGTCTGGGATAGGAACCTGGATCTGTCGGAGTGCAGTGGCAGCAAGCTGACAGCACTATCCCTGATGCCTTCTTTATCTAAAGCGACCTTTTCTTCCTCTCTCCCTTGCTCTTCCTCATGCAGAAACAGCATGACAGAGTGAGGGAACAGATGGCAGGGGTGAACGAGTCTCTGAGGATGTCTTCCGACTCACTGACAATGCCTCGGATGATCCTTTCAGAACTTGATGACATAATAAAGGTAAGGACACACGTGACTTGTTCAGGTTAGTATTTATAGCAGGTTAGAAAAGGAGCTCAGTGTCACAGAAGAATAATCAACTCCAATTCAATCTATCAAGTTAGCTGGAATTGTAAAAATAAGATCAGTTGACTGAATTTTTCAGTTCCTTTCATTGTACAGTTGCCACTAGCCACACATGGCTACTTAAATTTAAATTACTTAAAATGAAATAAAATTAAAATTTAATTCCTCAGTCACATTAGCCACATTTCATGTGCTCAACAGCACCACATATGGCTAATGTCTGCCATTTCGTTCAGCACAGATAATCACAGAAAGTTCTGTAGAAAGTGTAAATCTAGATACATCCTACTCACTCTTTACTTGTAAGTTGTGTGTTTAATAAAGCTGATATTCAAAATCAATAAATGTCACATTTTTAAAGTAGAAATTTTCTGATGAATGCATCACGAAAGTACTCTTTTTTTAAATTTAATTTTATTTTTTTTATACAGGTTCTTATTAGTCATCAATTTTATACACATCAGTGTATACATGTCAATCCCAATCACCCAATTCAGCATACCACCATCCACACTCCCCCGCAGCTTTCCCCCCTTGGTGTACATACGTTTGTTCTCTACATCTGTGTCTCAACTTCTGCCCTGCAAAACGGTTCATCCGAACCATTTTTCTAGGTTCCACATACATGCGTTAATATACGATATTTCTTTTTCTCTTTCTGACTTACTTCACTCTGTATGACAGTCTCTAGATCCATTCACATCTCAACAAATGACTCAATTTCATTCCTTTTTATGGCTGAGTAATATTCCGCTGTATATATGTACCACATCTCCTTTATCCATTCGTCTGTCTTAGGTTGCTTCCATGACCTGGCTATTGTAAATAGTGCTGCAATGAACATTGGGGTGCGTGTGTCTTTTTGAATTATGGTTTTCTCTGGGTATATGCCCAGTAGTGGGATTGCTGGGTCACATGGTAATTCTATTTTCAGTTTTTTAAGGAACCTCCATACTGTTCTCCATAGTGGCTGTATCAATTTACATTCCCACCAAAAGTGCAAGAGGGTTCCCTTTTCTCCACACCCTCTCCAGCATTTGTTGTTTGTAGATTTTCTGACGATGCCCATTCTAATTGGTGTGTGGTGATACCTCACTGTAGTTTTGATTTGCATTTCTCTAATAATTAGTGATGTTGAGCAGCTTTTCATGCACTTCTTGGCCATCTATATGTCTTCTTTGGAGAAATGTCTATTTAGGTCTTCTGCCCATTTTTGGATTGGGTTGTTTGTTTCTTTAATATTGAGCTGCGTGAGCTGTTTATATATTTTGGAGATTAATCCTTTGTCCGTTGATTCGTTTGCAAATATTTTCTCCCATTCTGAGGGTTGTCTTTTCGTCGTCTTTATGGTTTCCTTTGCTGTGCAAAAGCTTTGAAGTTTCATTAGGTCCCATTTGTTTATTTTTGTTTTTATTTCCATTACTGTAGGAGGTGGATCAAAAAAGATCTTGCTGTGATTTATGTCAAAGAGTGTTCTTCCTATGTTTTCCTCTAAGAGTTTTATAGTGTCTGGTCTTACATTTAGGTCTCGAATCCATTTTGAGCTTATTTTTGTGTATGGTGTTCGGGAGTGTTCTAATTTCATTCTTTTACATGTAGTTGTCCAGTTTTCCCAGCACCACTTATTGAAGAGACTGTCTTTTCTCCATTGTGTATCCTTGCCTCCTTTGTCATAGATTAGTTGACCATAGATGCGTGGGTTTATCTCTGGGCTTTCTATCTTCTTCCTTGATCTACATTTCTGTTTCTGTACCAGTACCATATTGTCTTGATTACTGTAGCTTTGTAGTATAGTCTGAAGTCAGGGAGTCTGATTCCTCCAGCACTGTTTTTTTCCCCTCAAGACTGCTTTGGCTATTTGGGGTCTTTTGTGTCTCCATACAAATTTTAAGATTTTTTGTTCTAGTTACGTAAAAAATGCCATTGGTAATTTGCCAGGGATTGCACTGAATCTGTAGATTGCTTTAGGTAGTGTAGTCATTTTCACAATATTGATTCTTCCAATCCAAGAACATGGTATATCTCTCCATCTGTTGGTATCATCTTTAATTTCTTTCATCAGTGTCTTACAGTTTTTTGCATAGAGGTCTTTTGTCTCCTTAGGTAGGTTTATTCCTAGGTATTTTATACTTTTTGTTGCAATGGTAAATGGGACTGTTTCCTTAATTTCTCTTTCAGAGTTTTCATCATTAGTGTATAGGAATGCAAGAGATTTCTGTGCATTAATTTTGTATCCTGCAACTCTACCAAATTCATTGATTAGCTCTAGTAGTTTTCTGGTGGCATTTTTAGTATTCTGTATGTATACTATCATGTCATCTGTAAACAGTGACAATTTTACGTCTTCTTTTCCAATTTGTATTCCTTTTATATCTTTTTCTTCTCTGATTGCTGTGGCTAGGACTTCCAAAACTATGTAGAATAATAGTGGTGAGAGTGGACATCCTTGTCTTGTTCCTGATCTTAGAGGAAATGTGTTCAGTTTTTCACCATTGCAAATGCTGTTTGCTGTGGGTTTGTCATATATGGCCTTTATTACGTTGAGGTAGCTTCCCTCTATGCCCACTTTCTGGAGAGTTTTTATCATAAATGGGTGTTGAATTTCGTCAAAAGCTTTTTCTGCATCTATTGAGATGATCATATGGTTTTTATTCTTCAATTTGTTAATATGGTGTATCACATTGATTGATTTGCATATATTGAAGAATCCTTGTATCCCTGGGATAAATCCCACTTGATCATGGTATATGATCCTTTTCATGTGTTGTTGGATTCTGTTTGCTGGTATTTTGCTGAGGAAATTTGCATCTATATTCATTAGTGATATTGGTCTGTAATTTTCTTTTTTTGTAGTATCTTTGTCTGGTTTTGGTATCAGCGTGATGGTGGCCTCAGAATGAGTTTGGGAATGTTCCTTCCTCTGCAAATTTTTGGAAGAGTTTGAGAAGGATAGGTATTAGTTCTTCTCTAAATGTTTGATACAGTTTGCCTGTGAAGCCATCTGGTCCTGGACTTTTGTTTGTTGGAAGATTTTTAATGAAAGTTTCAATTTCATTACTTGTGATTGGTCTGTTCATATTTTCTGTTTCTTCCTGGTTCAGTCTTGGAAGGTTATACATTTCTAAGAATTTGTCCATGTCTTCCAGGTTGTCCATTTTATTGGCATAGTGTTGCTTGTAGTAGTATCTTAGGATGTTTGTATTTCTGCAATGTCTGTTGTAACTTCTCCTTTTTCATTTCTAATTTTATTGATTTGAGTCCTCTCCCTCTTTTTCTTGATGAGTCTGGCTAATGGTTTATCAATTTTGTTTATCTTCTCAAAGAACCAGCTTTTAGTTTTATTGATCTTTGCTATTGTTTTCTTTGTTTCTATTTCATTTATTTCTGCTCTGATCTTTATGATTTCTTTCCTTCTGCTAAGTTTGGGTTTTGTTTGTTCTTCTTTCTCCAGTTCCTTTAGGTATAAGGTTGGACTGTTTATTTGAGATTTTTCTTGTTTCTTGAGGTAGGCTTTATAACTATAAACTTCCCTCTTAGAATTGTTTTTGCTGCATCCCATAGGTTTTGGATCATTGTGTTTTCATTGTCATTTGTCTCCAGATATTTTTTGATTTCCTCTTTGATTTCTTCAGTGATCTCTTGGTTATTTAGTAACGTAGTGTTTAGCCTCCATATGTTTGTGTTTTTAACGTTTTTTCCCCTGTAATTCATTTCTAATCTCATGGTGTTGTGGTCAGAAAAGATGCTTGATACGATTTCAATTTTCTTAAATTTACTGAGGCTCGATTTGTGACCCAGGATGTGATCTATCCTGGAGAATGTTCTGTGCGCACTTGAGAAGAAAATGTAATCTGCTGTTTTTGGATGGAATGTCCTATAAAGGTGAATTAAATCTATCTGGTCTATTGTGTCATTTAAAGCTTCTGTTTCCTTATTTATTTTCATTTTGGATGATCTATCCATTGGTGTAAGTGAGGTGTTAAAGTCCCCCACTATTATTGTGTTCCTGTCGATTTCCTCTTTTATAGCTGTTAGCAGTGGCCTTATGCATTGAGGTGCTCCTATGTTGGGTGCATAAAAATGTATAATTGTTATATCTTCTTCTTGGATTGATCTCTGTAGTGTCCTTCCTTGTGTCTTGTAAGATTCTTTATTTTAAAGTCTGTTTTATCTGATATGAGTATTGCTACTGCAGCTTTCTTTTGATTTCCATTTGCATGGAATATGTTTTTCCATCCCCTCACTTTCAGTCTGTATGTGTCCCTAGGTCTGAAGTGGGTCTCTTGTAGACAGCATATGTATGGGTCTTGTTTTTGTATCCATTCAGCAAGCCTGTTTCTTTTGGTTGGAGCATTTAATCCGTTCTCATATAAGGTAATTATTGATATGTATGTTCCTATGACCATTTTCTTAATTGTTTTGGGTTTGTTTTTTTTTTAATTAATTAATTTATTAATTTTTGCTGTGTTGGGTCTTCGTTTCTGTGCGAGGGCTCTCTCCAGTTGTGGCAAACGGGGGCCACTCCTCATCACGGTGCGTGGGCCTCTCACCATCACGGCCTCTCCCGTTGGGGAGCACAGGCTCCAGATGCGCAGGCTCAGTACTTGTGGCTCACGGGCCCAGTTGCTCCACGGCACATGGGATCCTCCCAGACCAGGGCTTGAACCCGTCCCCCCTACATTAGCAGGCAGATTCTCAACCACTGCGCCACCAGGGAAGCCCTTTGGGTTTGTTTTTGTAGGTCCTTTTCTTCTCTTGTGTTTCCCCCTTAGAGAAGTTCCTTTAGCATTTGTTGTAGAGCTGGTTTGGTGGTGCTGAATTCCCTTAGCTTTTGCTTGTCTGTAAAGCTTTTGATTTCTCCCTCAAATCTGAATGAGATTCTTGCTGGGTAGAGTAATCTTGGTTGTAGGTCCTTCCCTGTCATCACTTTAAGTATATCTTGCCACTCCCTTCTGGCTTGTAGAGTTTCTGCTGAGAAATCAGCTGTTAACCTTATGGGAGTTCCCTTGTATGTTATTTGTCGTTTTTCCCTTGCTGCTTTCAATAATTTTTCTTTGTCTTTAATTTTTGCCAGTTTGATTACTATGTGTCTCAGCATGTTTCTTCTTGGATTTATCCTTTATGGGACTCTCTGCGCTTCCTGGACTTGGGTAGCTATTTCCTTTCCCACGTTAGGGAAGTTTTCGGCTATAATCTCTTCAAATATTTTCTCGGGTCCTTTCTCTCTCTTCTCCTTCTGGGACCCCTATAATGCGAATGTTGTTGCATTTTATGTTGTCCCAGAGGTCTCTTAGGCTGTCTTCATTTCTTTTCATTCTTTTTTCTTTATTCTGTTCCTCAGCAGTGAATTCCACCATTCTGTCTTCCAGATCACTTATCCGTTCTTCTGCCTCAGTTATTCTGCTATTGATTCCTTCTAGTGTATTTTTCATTTCAGTTATTGTATTGTTCATCTGTGTTTGTTTGTTCTTTAATTCTTCTAGGTCTTTGTTAAACATTTCTTGCATCTTCTCAATCTTTGCCTCCATTCTTTTTCCGAGGTCCTGGATCATCTTCACTATCATTATTCTGAATTCTTTTTCTGGAAGGTTGCCTATCTCCACTTCATTTAGTTGTTTTCCTGGGGTTTTATCTTGTTCCTTCATCTGGTACATAGCCCTCTGCCTTTTCATCTTGTCTATCTTTCTGTGAATGTGGTTTTTGTTCCACAGGCTGCAGGATTGTAGTTCTTCTTGCTTCTGCTGTCTGCCCTCTGGTGGATGAGGCTATCTCAGAGCCTTGTGTAAGTTTCCTGATGGGAGGGACTGGTGGTGGGTAGAGCTGACTGCTCTGGTGGGAAGAGCTCAGTAAAACTTTAATCCCCTTGATTGTTGATGGGTGGGGCTGGGTTCCCTCCCTGTTGGTTGTTTGGCCTGAGGCAACCCAACACTGGAGCCTACCTGGGCTCTTTGGTGGGGCTAATGACAGACTCTGGGAGGGCTCATGCCAAGGAGTACTTCCCAGAACCTCTGCTGCCAGTGTCCTTGTCCCCATGGTAAGCCACAGCCACCACTCCCCCCGCCTCTGCAGGAGACCCTCCAACACTAGCAGGTAGATCTGGTTCAGTCTCCTCCAGGGTCACTGCCCCTTACCCTGGGTCCCAATGTGCGTACTACTTTGTGTGTGCCCTCCAAGAGTGGAGTGTCTGTTTCCCCCAGTCCTGTCGAAGTCCTGCAATCAAATCCCACTAGGCTTCAAAGTCTGATTCTCGAGGAATTCCTCCTCCCGTTGCCAGACCCCCAGGTTGGGAAGCCTGACGTGGGGCTCAGAACCTTCACTCCAGTGGGTGGACTTCTGTGGTATAAGTGTTCTCCAGTCTGTGAGCCACCCACCCAGCAGTTACAGGATTTGTTTTACTATGACTGCGCCCCTCCTACCATCTCATTGTGGCTTCTCCTTAGTCTTTGGATGTGGGGTATCTTTTTTGGTGAGTTCCAGTGTCTTCCTGTCGATGATTGTCCAGCAACTAGTTGTGATTCTGGTGTTCTCACAAGAGGGAGTGAGAGCACGTCCTTCTACTCCGCCATCTTGGTTCCTTTCCCACAAAAGTACTCCTAGCTCATTTTTATTACCTTTAAAAGGATTTTTTTTTTTTTTTTTTTTTGTGGTACGCAGGCCTCTCACTGTTGTGGCCTCTCCTGTTGCAGAGCACAGGCTCTGGACACGCAGGCTCAGCAGCCATGGCTCATAGGCCCAGCCGCTCCGCGGCATGTGGGATCTTCCTGGACCAGGGCACGAACCCGTGTCCCCTGCATCGGCAGGCGGACCCTCAACCACTGCGCCACCAGGGAAGCCCAAAAGGATATTATTTTAAAGTCATCTGATCACCATCTCATTCTTTGACTATTTTAGCTTCCTTTCCATCCCTGTCTTCCTCTCCATCCCTACTTCCACCACTATCCTTGCTGACATCAAAATCCAGATGGATGAGTCCACCAGCTCTCAGACCTCCGGTTCCTTGAACTTCTGTCCAACAAGCTTTTCCTCCCATTCACCTCTGTAATCCCTGGTATGACCAGACCCAGATCTTGTCATCACTAAGAATGCCTCTCCCAAATCCCAGTATCAAGCACCTCCCTCCCTGAGCATGACCTCTTATCTCACTTACTATAAAAGGCACACTCCACCAATTCTCTAGCCAAGGCAAAACCTCCTCCGTCTGGTTTGCCGTTCCTTCCTTAAGCTAAAATTATCAGTATAATCTTTCTTTGCAAACACCCTTTACTTCCATACTTACCTCTTCCCCTATTGTACTCACCTGAGAATTCTAATCCCTTAACCCTGTAAACCCAAGTACCCTCAGCATCGTGGCCACACCAGAGAAGCCAATATGACTGGTGGGAAACCCACCTCCCCTTCTATCAGTCTGGCTGGTGAATTTGCTTCATGCTTTGCTGAAAATTAGGAACAAAGAGAGGATAATTCCCCTCATCTTCCCTCCCCAAAGCTACCAGTCTACCTGCATGTGTATCTACACTTCTACCTTCCTACCTATTATAATTAGTGAAACGTCCCTTCTCCTGTCAAAGTTTACTCCCTCCACCTATGCTCTGAATCCCATCCTTCCTCTGCTCAAAAACATGGTTGCTGGGTTTCACTCCCAAACTGTGCCCTCTCTCTTCTGTTTTGCCCAATTCTTACTCTTTACTGAATCGTTACTGCCAACACAGAAACATACTCTAGTGTCTCCTACCTTTTAAAAATTAAAAAGAAGAACAACCCTGCTCACATCCCCTCTAATCTCTGCCCCATTACTCTGCTTCACAGCAAAACATCTCAAGAGTCATTTACAGTTGCTGTTTCCACCTTCCAGCCACCCGCTGACTACTGTACTCAACCCACTCCAAGTGGGATTCCATGTCCCTTCACTGAGACTGTTTTTGTCCAAGTCATTAGCGACCTCAACATAGCCAAAACCATGGTTGTTTCTCTCTCCTCAGCTTTATTAGCCCTGCCACTAATTACCCTTCCCTCTATTTTTAAACACTTGGAGCTCCTGTCCTGGGTTCTCCAATACCCCACTCATCTGATTCTTCTCCTTCCTCCATGGCCATTTCTTCTCAGCCAACTTTGATAGCTTCGCCTCTGCATGTCCACTACATGGTAAATATTTTAGGTTCTGCAGGCCACATAAAACTGTTCTCCCTTATTCTTCTTTGTTTGGTTTGGCTTGATGTTTTTTAGAACTCTTTAAAAATGTAAAAAATATTCCTAGTGGGGAGCTATATAAAAATAGGCCTCAGACCACACTTGGCCCTGGGCCATGTTGGTCCCTGCTCTGGATAATGAATGGCTCAGTGCTCAGTCCTGGGCCCTTTTTTCTACTTATACTCTCTCCCTAGTTGATCGCAATGAATCCCATGACTTTAAAGAACAGTTAGATGCATGATTCCACAATGTGTACCTCTAGCTCTGAGACCTCCACTGAGTTCCAAGCTTCTATATCCAAATGCATACTTGACGTTTTCAAGTAAGAACTCAGTGTGGTATGTAGCTAAATCACAATTTCATCTACCACTTAGGTGTGTAATAGGCATATCAAACTTAACATATTCTGAATAACACCCTCTTCCCTAGTTTTACCTAGCTCAGTAACTGGCACAATCCAATGGCTCAAATCAAAATTCTGGAGTCCTTCTTGATTTCTCCTTTCCCCTCACTCCCATTTCAACAAGACCTGTTGGCCCTACCTCCAAACCGAATCCTGATTTCTGACCACTACCCTCTTCTCTGCTGCTACTCTTGAGTATGAGTCCAAGTCTCCTCATCTCCAGTATGGACTTCTGAAAGAGCCTCCTACTGATTCATCTGCCTCCACACCTGCCCCTCAAGATCCATTCTCTATGCAGCAGCAGAACAATCCTTTAAAAACATAATCAGATAACATTATTTATCCCACACAAAACCTCCAGTGATACTTAAAGTAAGAAACAAACTCATGCTACATGGCCCATGAGGCCCTAAGTGACCTTACTCTGGCTCACCTCTCTGACCTCATACCCACTCTCTCCCTCCTCACTACACTTCAGCCCACTCCTGTTCATACACTCCAACTCCTCCCTGTTTTTCAAACACACCATACTTCTTCTTGCCTCAGGACTTTTGCACCTGATATCCCCAGATCTTCAAATGGCTAGTGTCCTTGTGAACATTCAGTCCAAGTAGCTCTCTTGCCCTCAGTCACTCTCTAACCCATCGTACCTGTTATCTTTTTTTTTTTGCGGTACGCGGGCCTGTCACTGTTGTGGCCTCTCCCGTTGCAGAGCACAGGCTCCAGATGCGCAGGCTCAGCAGCCATGGCTCACAGACCCAGCCGCTCCGCGGCATGTGGGATCCTCCCGGACTGGGGCACGAACCCGTGTCCCCTGCATCGGCAGGCGGACTCTCAACCAGTGTGCGACCAGGGAAGCCCCATACCTGTTATCTTTTATTCAGAATATTTTTTATTCCCTGAAATTAGCTTGTTCATTTATTTAATCACTTGTTTTATTTATTACTGTATATTCCCACTAGATTGTAAATTCCTTGAGAGTAGAGACTGTGTTCATAGCTATGTGTTCTATATCCTGAAAGAGTACCTGGCACATAGTGGGTGCACAATGAATATTTGTTGAGCAAATTAGTGAGTAAAGGTAGAATATCCATGTTATTTTTTCTGCTTATACAACTAAAAACTTTTTTTTCACAGTCTTGTTCCCCAGATGACCAACCAAATGGACTACACCCTTAATACTGTAGTCATAACATAAACCCTATGTGCTAGGGACTATGCTACATTCTGGGAGTATAAAAATAAATTAAACATAGTCCCTGCCTTCTAAGATTATATAATCTGGTGGGTGGAATAATAATGTGAAATCATAACAGTTGTGTGGCGCGTGGATAATTGAAATATGTGGCAACACAGCTCACCCTAGAGAGGTTAGAGATGGCTTCATAAAGGAAGTGGTATCTGAGCTGAATTTGGAAGGATGAGTATAACTTTTCCAGGTGGATCAGACAGAAAATAAAGAGAAGTTACTCCAGACAGAGAAAATATGTGAAAAGGCACAGGTGCCAGAAAAAATTACAGAGCATGAAAACAACAATTAGTCAAGTTTGGACCATGGGATGCGGTTGGGTGGGAAGTGGTAAGAAATGATGAAATTAGTAAGAGGAGGAGTCAGTTGCTGAAGCCTCGCTTAGGAATTGGATTTGTTCATGCAAAGCAAGTGGCTGATTTTGAGAAGGGAAATAATATGATCAGATTTGCTTAATAGAAAGTTCACCATTCCTGCAAGGTGGTGGAGAATGGATCAGAAGACTAAAAGGCTGGGTTCAGAGAAAGGAGTTAGATCGCTCAGACAGGAAAGGGCTGAGTCTAGCCCCTAGGAACACCAGCTTTGAAAGTCTTCTGCCTGGCCAGAGAAATAGGAGACCAGGAGAGAGCAGCATCACAGAAACTGGGGGAAAAGAGGGTTTTAAGGCAGAGACTGTGACCAACACTGTCACAAACCAGAGACAGATCTGGTAAATACAGGAAAGTGTCTAATGGACCTGGCAGTATGGGGTCTGACATTGGGAACCTTGGGGCAAGAACCATTTCTGTAGTGAGCACTTCATCAACACAAGAGAAGAAGCTGTAGGGGAAGCTAGAGTCAAGTAATTGTTTGTTTGTTTGTTTGTTTTTTAGTAGGAACTTAAGCATATTTATATCTGAGAAGAGCCAATAGCTAGGGAGCAAGAAAACAGAAAACAGGGGCACTGAGAAAATAGGGGAGCATGCCTTGTACAGAACAGGAACACTTTTCATCTTAAAGTATGAGGAAGATGTAGCTATAAGTAAGTGTATAGGGTTGGCTGGGGAGGGAGCTGGGGGTGGTAGCAAAGAGTTGGGGAAACTCCTGGTTGTCGGTGTTGGAGGCTCTTAGGGGCTATCAAAAAATGGTACCCCTTTCAGCACCCAAGTTCTAAACAAGTTGAAAAATAAACAGTAAATATTACGACCAAGAATATCACCTTTATTTCAGCTAAACTGAGGGTGTGGCTTCTTAAGAGATCTCTTAGCCAAGTGGGATTGCTGATACTCAATCCCAGAATTAGGCAGGTCTGCCCAAGGAGACCGGCAACACCGCAGGGTTCCTGGGGCAGGGAGGGGCTTCTCCCCAGGACAGCTTTTGCTGTGTGCAGGAGCACAGGGAAACTCAGCTTTCTGCTAGCTGCTTGCTCCCAAGAGCAGAAGGGTGGAGTTGAGCAGGCTCTGTATAGTTATCCCCTAAATTGACCAAGCAAATAAACCACTCCTCCGCTTAGGGCAGAATAAGGAAAAGGTGGAAAGGCCTGTAGTTCCACTAATTGAGCTGCCTTCATAGGGAAGGAACATCGCATTGGGAGCTGGAAAAAAGTGTTCCCACTGACAGTTAGCTTATGTCTTCTAAATAAAAAAGAAAATAAAGTGACCTGATGAGAATCGGAAAGGGGTGGGGGAAGGAATTATTATTGGCTTTGGAATGGTGACAGTGTTTAGAGTCACTATGTGAGTGACCGGGAGAGCGAATTCTTTTCAGCGTTGAGGGCCCAGCCAAGGCTGAAAGTCATAGGTTTGCAGCAGCATCCTGTGCGTGGTCTTTAGCTAAGATCATAGGTCTACTGTTGAATTGAAAATTAAGAGAGGTCATGTTACAAGGTGAGTGTCAGGGAGAGTAGTCAGCAAAAGAAATACAGCTGAGAGGTCAGATAAGATGAGAACTGAGTGATACCCAGTAGGTTTAGTAACTCAGAAATCATTAAGTGAATTTCTGTGTTGGTGGAGTATTGAGGTAAAATCCAGACTGGAATAGGTCAAAAGCGTGAATTTAAAGGTGGTGAGATAGAGATAGCATGCATAAACACTTTTTTTTGGGGGGGGGTGTCTAATTTGCTATGAAAGGGATAAAAAAGTAGGGTAATAACATTAGGGAGAAGTGTGGACAATGGAGGGTTTCTGTTTAGTTTTCTTTTCGGACAAGAGGTGGCAGAGCATGTCTGAATTGTAGGGAAGCAATCAGTAGAGAAGGAGTTGAAGATGCAAGTAGATAAATATCTATGTATGACCTTTTAGACTCTTGTAGATCTGTTCTGAAACTTACTGAACTCCATAGTAAGGAGGAATAGAGATTATCTTTGGTGCTCCCTGGGAAGAATATTTTAAGTCCCTCTAAATTCAATTCTTTTTTAAATATTTTTAGAATGCATCAGGGATTTATGCTGAAATAGATGGAGCCAAAAATGAACTACAAAGAAAACTATCCAACCTAAGCAACCTCAGTCATGATTTAGTTCAGGAGGCTGTTGACCATGCACAGAACCTTCAACAAGAGGCTGATGAATTGAGCAGGTAATATCCTGGTTTTAGAAATGCAAACATCTTTATAGGCTGAGTAACTTATTTTTATTCAGTTTCACATGACAGGGTTGCTGGGATACAGTGTTAGCAGTTTGGTTTTAGAGTTGGGTTTGCTTATTTGTTTTTCTGTTTGTTGGTTGGTCAGTCTGAGAGCCAATTATTGTTTATTGCAGTTGCTTTGGGGAGACAGTTTTTCAATTTTAAAAAATCTGTCAGATTAGAGATCTGTGTTGTGGGAGGGGTAGTTCTGTTCCACATTATTGATAAGATAACCTAACACATTTTAGTTATAGGGATATAACTGCTGCCCAAAATAGTATCAAGTAAATCAGATCCTTCTGCAAGGTCTAATTCTGCCATCATCACCTATTTATTTCAGAGACAGCATTAGCTTTCCACACCCAAGTGTCTTAAGTAAAGCTGGTTGGAAGTTGGCAATACGAGGGGCTTGTGGCAGATACTCCAACCATTCCCCAGTGCCCAGCAGGAACTATTTGATTTCAGCACCTGTTAAGAGAAAAATCAATTGATAATTTTCCTTGCAGTATCTAGAAGAGAGTCCTAAGCACTCATTTAATGTTAATTGAAATGTACTAAAAGACTGGCATTGAATTCATGACCCTGAAAAAATAGGTAAATAATGAGATCATTATAGAGAAAGATTGCAAGTCTGGCAATTAGAAACAAGGATCATGAAGGTCATGAATAAAATAAGACCCAGTATTCACTTCTGTTCAAAACTTAAATCACCTTTCTTTCCTGATTGCCAAGAGCAGGGGTGGGAGTGGGGATGGAGAGATCATGGGTAAAACCTTGGTGTGTGAGATGGTGTTGTATCCAGCTCAGTGTCATGCTCCCAGGGAATGTGCTTCTGATCAAGCCAATAAAATGGAACTTGGAGAAAATACTAGTTTTGGTAACAACTGTATTGGTAGATTATTATTTTTGAGATTAATTCTGTGGCCCTCTTCGTTGTTCTGTTGTCATTTAGTAACTACATCCCATTGAATGGGATCCCAACACAGACCTTCTCAACCCTGCAGCAAACAGTGTTCCAGCTAGAACTTCTAAGGAGGTTACCCCATGCTTTACATGAAACATAATCAGAAATATCAATCACCCTGAAGTCCCTTTTTTATGTTTAGCATATCTCTGACTACATATATTCAGGAAAACATCCAAATTTATAGACGTCTTCACTTCAAAATGTGAATATTCTTCAGCATCTATCTGGTGTACCCAGTGGTTTGCATGTTTTGCCTCAAACAGAGATAAACATAATTCATCAAGAAGCTTCCATTTCAAAAGCACATCTTTATTTTCTATGTTGATGTAGTACCTGTTTTGTGCCTAGTAATGAAAACAAAGTAATAAAGGCTTTTTGTTTCAAGCTCTTTGATATATCTGCTCACCACTCTAGCCAGCAAAATTTTTAAGTATTAATAAATATTGGTAACATTTTATACCTTTTATCCCTTTCTTTTAAAACTTCCTCAGGTTTTACTCTCTGTGCCATTTCTGAGAACAGGGGGTTGTGGGGAGATTTAAGTAGCAGGCATTTGGATCAGAATTTCCTCTGCAGGGCAGGGCTGCGTTATGACCTTCATGGGCCATAAAAATTTTTTTTTAATTATATGTCATTACTACATTGGTATAAAGGCTAATGTAATCATTATTGTTATCCTCATTTTTTTCTTCTGATTTTAAAAAAGTTAACATGAAAGCATCTTTGTGGGCCCCTGAATGGTTGTCAGCCCTACTGCAGAGGAGCCAGAATGATGGTGAACTCCGACAAAAAAGAAGAAAGTTGCCAAGGAAATAAAGAGGAAGTTCCTCTGAGCCTAAGCTGGTGTACAGGGACTGAAACTGGTTGGAGGAGGCTGAGAAACAATTGGCTGAGCTCAGTAGGTCAGGGTGGTGTGAAGAGAGGAGCCAGTGTAGGATCTGCAGTGTCATGTACTGCATCACAGAGAATCTTCTGAGAAGTTACTGATGAATAAAGTGATACTAGTCATAAATTTCTGGAATTGGGAAAACAGTATGGAACTGGTGGATTTAAGACTGAATAAAATTAAGACAAAGGATTTAGGATGAGCTGCAGAAGAGGGGGCTGGAGTTTGTATTATAGAGGAAGAAGTGTTTGTCAATAATATGAATTATTGTGTGGATACACTTACAGTTTGAAATTTCCATTTAGGAAATGGTTTAGGTATAATAAATCCTGAGATTTACTGGATGCCAGGCATGGAACCAAGCATTACACATATTTTATCCCTGTTAGACCTCATATGAATCCTCTGAGGCACATACTGTTATCAACCTCTACGTGAGGGTGTCCAGTGCATCATGGGTATCAGTAAATGTTAGAGGAACCTTACAGGGGCCAGAAGGGACAAAGGCAGAGAACATGGTGTCAGGGCAGGGGTGGTTGTGAGATGAGGCTGTGCACTTAAGCGGGGGCAGCTGGGCCTCAGGAGTGAGACCTTAACCATGTTTGCCCTGGGCAAGCTATGCACCCTTCCTCAGAGCCTCAGCAACTTTTATGGAAAAAAGGAATAACAATATCAACTTCATGGGTGTGGTAAGATTTAGACACATAATATATGGAACGGGGCTAGCCCAGTATCTGTACATGATGCTCAATATGTGTTATAACCTTTCTTAAAGAAAAATGTGATCTGTTATATAAAAGAAGGAAAAAAGATTGAATAGAGTGAAACCAACTAATATTTAACACCAGCTGAGGTTATGCACCCTCTCCAAGGGCCTTAGTTTCTTTGCCAGGGAGGGAATAACAATGCTGATTCGGGTAAGCAGCAGGTGGGGATGATTGTGGGTTCATTCTTCTGCCTGACTTCACCACGCAAAC
The DNA here is from genome assembly GCF_005190385.1 of Monodon monoceros. Classification (NCBI taxonomy): domain Eukaryota; kingdom Metazoa; phylum Chordata; class Mammalia; order Artiodactyla; family Monodontidae; genus Monodon; species Monodon monoceros. The sequence continues at coordinate 41,782,856 of NW_021703771.1, read as the reverse complement.
AAACTCTTGAGTAAAGAGGTGCAGACGCTGTTTTTAAATCAGCATTTTCTTTCCCTGAGGCTACTGCCAGGCAGGCAGTTGCCAAGGAGCCAAAACAAGGTGAAGCCTTGAGGGAACCAAAAGTAGAGGAATGCAAAGAAAATGTGCCCTTAGGAAAGGCAGCTCGGGAAAACCTTGCCCAGCCAGGTACTTTAAATAACAGGAAGGAAGTACCTTTGGTCCCAGAAGTACTCCAATCAGGCCCTTAAAATGTTCCTATTTCCCAAGGAGGTAAGAAGGAGAAATAATGCCACGTTTGTTTATTAACAGGAATTTGCACAGTTCAGATGTGAATGGGCTGGTACAGAAGGCTTTGGACGCTTCAAATGTCTATGAAAATATTGCCAATTATGTTAGTGAAGCCAACGAAATGGCAGAACAGGCTTTGAACATCACTGATCGAATTTATGATGTGAGTATTCCCTTACTTTAACATTCATTTATATGTTGCCTTTTCCTGGCTTATGACTTTTCTGTTTCCTAATGTCATCTGTTGAGCTTCCAATGTAATACAAATGGCAGAAAGGGCAGGAGAACTAAGAAAAGACCATTTTATTTATGTTATGAATGTTTTCAGTAATGCAGGTTCTTCAAGATGTGTCATACTCCAATCAGCAAATGCCAATTTCTTTGACAGCTTTTTTAAACCAAAGTCCCTGCGTAAAAAATATTTAAGACTAGTTCCTGCTGATAGAAAAGATACTTTATGCATACATTCAGATTTCCTCAACTCAAAAATTGTTTATTCAACAGCTTTTTCATGACAAGCACTTTGGTGGGCCCTTGGCCAAGCACTATTCCAAGTTCACTGAATTTTCCTCAAAAGCCATTTATCTTGAAAATGTCAAGGATATTATTTTCTCATGTTCACATTTGACCTTGATTGTGAGCTGTGAAAATGAAGCTGTATGTATCTTGCTTGGTGTTTAGCAGATAAACTGTATCATTTAAATCCTAGAACGATGAAAAGTTGATTTCTTCTGCTGTCATTCTTACTCTCTCCATCCAATTTCCTTGTAGGCTGTGAGTGGGATTGATACGCAAATCATTTACCATAAAGATGAGAGTGAGAACCTCCTCAGTCAAGCCAGAGAGCTGCAAGCAAGGGCAAATTCTAGTAAATATTTTCTCTTTCCTGTCTTCTGATTTATAGCTGCTTCCCTCCTTTCACACAGTGTTTCTGCATATAAACAGAGGTTTCAAAATGCTAGGATTAAAGAATAAATTATATTTCATCTGAATAATAAAAAAGCAAGTATTAGATATTTTCAAATAAATTGTGGTTTAAAAAACTTCCATGTAGTAAAATTACATGGAAACATATAGTTATCCAATATATAGTGGATATTCTTGCTAATCAAAAAGGCTAATTAATAGAAACCTACCATGAATGCCAATTTTCAAGGAGATAGTACCATAAAATACACTTTAACCCTAAAATTATATTGCACATAATGTAACCTTCCTTGAACAATTCAGAAGGCTCTTTAAAATTTTACCATGAAGGGATGGGTCAGCACTGTGAGAGTCAGGATGACAGGGTACCACAAAGCCATCTGGTTTTTTGCACTTTCTTGTAGTTTGTGTTATACAAGTTTGCTGTATTTAGGACAAGCCTAATGACCATATGGAAAAAAGCACTTCCAAAGGCTGGTATCTGCACCTGCTAAATCAAGCACATCCCAGAGTGGGAGAGGGAGGAAAAAATAAAAGTGAAATCATTTCAGTTAGTTTTGAATCTTATGAGTTACTCTTGAAAACAATCAAAGAATTTTACTAAACCTTACTCATCTCTGAGGTAATGAGCTCATTCCTGAGGATATTAGAGCATTGACTAATGAGGTTGGAAATCCATTATCTGGCTAACTTCTACCACCTAAAAACAAAGACCAAGTTTGAAAATTTCATGTGATTTTATCAAAGCAATTAACCTGCAGTCTAACTGTACATTTTCTCTCTTTTTTAAATGTAGAGCCATTATATAGAGAACATAAATGCATTTGTTTTTCATATGCAGACTATTTAACTATTTAATTACCATAAAGCAGCTATTATCTGAGTAAACAGACAATAAAAATGCTGTTTCTTCATTCTAATTAATTCATTATACAAGTTTAGTCTTAAACATGCTCTTTAGAAAAGAATTAGAATGTTAGCAGTAAAGAATTAGAATACTTATATTAAAATATTTTTGGATAAATGTTGTCATATGTATGTATTGCTTTTGTTTGTGAAGACCAGAGTATGTGGGTCTTCACGATGCAGTGACTTAAATACTTTATTCTCTTTGATAATTTGCAAAGTATTTTCTCAATCCTGTCATTACTGATTCGTTGAACCTCATGAAAGCAATTTTTCTATTCTGATAATGCTGTCTCTTCAAAGTTCCATATTTTATATGTAGATAAATCTCTCTGCTTTGGTCTCTTTGAATATTTTTCAGATCTGGTCACCTATTTCATGATCTTGTTTGGTTAAATCCCTTCATATGTTTATTTGCCAAAGGGACACTGATGGAGAGTTAGGACTGTGTGGATCAGAACTTGCCTCCCTTTAGAAAATATGCATGTTTGGGGCTTCCCTGGTGGCGCAGTGGTTGGGGGTCCGCCTGCCGATGTAGGGGACACGGGTTCGTGCCCCAGTCCGGGAGGATCCCACATGCCGCGGAGCGGCTGGGCCCGTGAGCCATGGCCGCTGGGCCTGCGCGTCTGGAGCCTGTGCTCAGCGGCGGGAGAGGCCACAACGGTGAGAGGCCCGCGTACCGCCAAAAAAAAGAAAAAAATTCAGTTAGAAAATATGCATGTTTGTAATATAAATTCAGGTTTTCAAATTGAACCATATTTCATCTATTGAGTTACACTGTAATTTCAGATTACTGTTAATTCATTTCCAAATGAATTTCAATGATCAGTAATCTTTATTTACCAGATTTCCTTTTTTTCATTATCTATATCAAATAGCCATCTGTAATAAACTCAGGAAGCTGCTTTTAAAATCTTCTACTGAATTAATTGGTAAAATGAAAAATGTCTATGTAAGACAGTGGGTTCCAAATAGGACAGACTTTCTATGAAGCATTTCTTCTTATAAACATCCAGCCCCAAATAGACTTCCTTTCTCCTATTTTATCAAAAACTCCAAATACAGTTAAATATATTCTTTCTCAGTATATCAGCCAGTGTTTTTTGCAGTAACAAGACCCAAAAGGAAGAGCTGAATAGATTGCTTGTATTACAATATTCAAAAATTGAAACTAAAAGAGGGAGAGAGGGTGCAAAACAACAACAAAGTATGTTTAAGACCCTCCTTGAATTCTGGGAAATTTTTGGCACTACCCAGAGGAAACAAGAAAGAAATGCTTGTACTTTGGTTACATTGTACTTGGTACAAGTACATTGACAGGATCAACTAAGCATCACCCATATATACCCATTATGTACATGTATGGGGAAAAGATAACTGAACAATAAACCAAGCACACCAAGACTGTATAATTGAAAAAAGACAGTACACCATGGGAGGGTATATATTTGCAAGCCCATTGGAGAGAAAGAAAAGAAGGGGAAGTGAAGAAATTATTTTTTTGTTTGTCAAGATACATACATTTCCTGATGCTTTGGAAGTAAACAAAGCATGAAACAAGAATTCTTGGGAAAGTTGATCCTTCAGTTCAGGTGACAAGATATCACATCATGACTTTTTTAGATTTGTGCCAAGGTAGCCCCAGTTAGGGTCTATGCTACAAGTACATTTTCAAGAATAATTTTTTAAGAAAAAGACTAATTATCAAAACTGATGCAAGAATGAATAGAAAATCTGATAGAACTGTATGTATATACATGTGTATAATAAATCTAATCAGTAATTAAGCCCTCCCACAAAGAAATCTCAAGGCTCAGATGGCTCCACCAGTGAATTCTCCAAAACACTTAAAGAAGAAATAACACCATTAGTACATAAATTCTTCCAGAAAAAAGAAAAGGAGGAAATACTCTCTTTTTTCTATGAAGCCAACAAAACTTAGATATCAAAACCTAAAGACGTTATAAACAAGGAAAAATATAAGCCAAATTCTCTCTTAAACAGAGATGTGAAACTCCTAATCAGGATATTAGCCAATCAAATCTAGCATACATAGAAATGGTAATACATGACCAAGTTAGGTTTATTCCAGGATTTCAATGATATTTTAACATTTAAAACATCAGTAGCAATTCACCACATTTACAGAACATAGGAGAACATTCATATGCCTATCTCACTACATGCAGGAAGATCATTTAACAAAACTCGCTACGCACTCATGTTTTAAAAAAACTCATAGCAAACTAGGAATAGAAGGAAACTCCCATAATCTAATAAAGAATAATAAAATAATATTCAACAAACCAATATTCATACTGAAATATTGAAAGCTTTCCCATTAAGATTGGAAATAAAACAAGGATTCCCCACATTATCAATTCAATGTGTAAATATCCAGTTTAATTCTATGTAAAACAATTAGAAATTAACTGTTTTTAAAATAACACCATTTGCAATAACATAAATTACCTAGGAATAAATCTGATGCAAGATGCTAAGATCTTTACGCATAAAACTATAATATGCTACTGAAGAAATTAAAAGATGATCTAAATAAATGGAGATCAAAATGAGAATTTAGATCTAGGGAAGAATAAATAAATAATAGGTGGAAGACTTGAATTTGTAAAAATAACAGTTTCTGCCAAAATTTATCTATAGATTCAATATAATCTCAATTAAAGTACCAGAACTGTATATACATATACAGGATGCTTTTAGAATTTCTTTGGAAATGGGGGTGGATGGGGGTAGGCAAGAATAGCCAGCACAGTCTTGAATTAAAAAAAAAAAACTGAAGGACTTAAACTACCCAATATCAAGACTTACAACTGTACAAAAATTAAGACAGAGATACAAAAAGATATAAAAAATTACAATACTCTATCATTTCTTCTGAATAAAGCTTAAAAATAGACACAACTAACGGGCAGAGATAGCATTCAGAATAGTGGTCACCTTTGGGTAATCATGGAGGTCCCAGGAAACCGTAACGGGCTAATAATGCTTTTAAAAATGCTTTTCTTGACCTGGGCGCTGGTTATATTTTGTGTTCAGTTTGTGAAAACTCATCAAGCTGTACACATATAATTGTGTACCCTTTTCTAGATGTGTGTTGTGTATCAATTAAAATTTATTAAAACAATCAAGAAAAAATAATTATTCTTATCTAACCAGTTGTCACCATAAGTATAGATAGATCTTTTCAGCTCTTTATCAATCGTGCTGCTCGTAGTTGTTAGTCACAGCAGTGCTATATTTTTCAATCAAAAAAGTTAGCCATTATCTGTATATCCGTATGAGTTACTTTATGACATCCTAAATCACTCCGAAGCAGTGTTACAAGTTTTCTGCAATCCTTTACCTCTGAGTTGAAATGCCGCTTTCCAGAATTGGTGTTCTATGTTATATTATATTCAGAATATTGCAGATGACTTAGTGGTACAAACCAGAATTTTTCTTGTTGCAATGGAAATTTCTTTCCTGGCATCTTTGCCCTACTTGTACTTTTTTTGGCTTCTTCTCCACAGGCAATGACAAGGCAGTGGCTGACACCAGTAGGCGCGTGGGTGGAGCCCTAGCAAGGAAGAGTGCCCTCAAAAACAGATTAAATGATGCCATTAAGAGACTACAAGCCACAGAGAGAGGTGAGGATCTCAGGGAGAACTTAAGGCTCATCTGTTTGTTCACTAGTATTAAGGTAAACCTTTGAGGAAAGAGTAGGTGATTCTTTGCTTATTAATCTTTTTATAAATAAATACTGCTTTCTGATGACAAAAGAAACTATGTTTATCTCACTCACACACGCACACACATACACACAAAAGTCCTGGAAAATAATAAAAGCTGTAGTCACATCACCTAGGGGTGACAATTAAATTTGAGAGCATTTTCCTCCAATCTTGTGTGTATGTGTGTGCATGCACGCATGCATGTCAATGAGATCATGATGTTTATACTATTTGGTAACCTACTTTCTTGTGAACATCCTTTTTCATTAACGAATATGCCCTAATTTGGTTATTGGGTTTCTCTGGCCCCAGCAGTAAACAGCTGCTCTCTGTTACATGCCATGTCGTTCTTATAGTGCAAGCAGGGAGACCACTGAGCCAGAGAGAAAAACAAGAGCGCTCATGCTGCCTAATCTGGAACTACAGTGCTATCTTAGAAAGATGTGATTGGGCGCATAAGTGCCTTTCCCGGCATAGCGAAAGTTAACACATTGCTGCTGGATGTGGTGTTCCACTACACAGAGCAAATTCAGCTACAGAACTACAGGATGCCAAAGCCCTGGCCAGAAGGGTGTCATCAGCATCATCAGAGCTACCACATGCTAAGCACTGGGCTGTGTTTTACAACATTATCTCATGTGGGAAAGTATTGCTGTTGCCTTTAGGCTGATGTGAACCCTGAAGCTTGTCAGGGTTGGGGAACTTGCTCCAAAAGGCACAGCAACAAAAAGAAGCAGACCCAGGATTCAAAGCTACATCCATCAGAGTTCAGAGCATGTGGGGTTAAGTTAAATGCTTCTCCAGTTAAAAATAATTAAAGCTACAACCTCACCTGAGTGATTTTTAATTGTTTTTATTACAGAAATAGTACATGACCATTATAGAAAAATAAGAAAAGAGAAAGAAGAGAAATCTTTTATAATCTCATTACCCAGGAAAAAGCCGTTTTGTTGTAAACTTATATTGGTTTTACTTTAAATATATAACTTTAAAAAATTTCACTATAGATCTCTTTTGAAACTTGCTTTTCTTATTCAAAAATACCTTTCCTTATCAATTTACTTCTGTACTAGAGCATCATTTTTATGACAGAAGCTGTCCCACAAAGAAGAAAGTGATATTTACAATGAATTTCAGACATAGGCATTTTATGAGTTAGTATCTCATATGCATTTTCTATAGCTTCCTCACCAGGTCTCTAACCTGAAGAAATACTACTCTTTTTTAAAAATTTCCCTTTAATTTGGAAATGTTTTAAATGAACGACATGATTTTAATGAGACTTTAGAGTCTTTCAAGCTCACTTGTTAATACTATTTACAATATTCTAGTGTACCTGACTTACACCATAATTAACATTTATTTAAAGATCTCGGTTTGGCTGAAAAGCCTGAATTTGAGGTCTCTTTCATCCCAGTGATGAAATGGATATTCATGACCCCATCAAATGTCCTACTTCTTTGCAAAGTAAATGTCCTTGTGCTCTGTGTGAAGGTGACGCTCAGCAGCGCCTGGGTCAGTCCAAGCTGATCACCGCGGAAGCTAACAAGACCACAATGGAAGTCCAGCAGGCGGCCGCCCCGATGGCTAACAGTCTAACCAACTGGTCACAGAATCTTCAACATTTTGACTCATCTGCTTACAACACTGCAGTGGACTTTGCCAGAGATGCAGGTATCACTTAGTAACTTCACAATTTGCATCCAATTGAGGAATTGGCCATTAAACCCTACACATCTTTTGTTAAGAAGCAATTTTTTTCATTCAAGTTTTAGATTGGAATATTGTAGGAGTTAGCTTAGAAAAGGATAAACTTTTTGCTCAGTTCATCTATCAATATATATGTATGTGTGTGGACATAGGAAATATATGTATTTCCCATAAATAAACACCAGACAGACTGGTTGAGTTAATTTTTTTCTGCGTGAAATAATGGTAACACTTGTTTTTATCAATGTAAGATTGATTCTTTGGGGAAGAAGGGCAATCACCTGTTAGAATAAATATGTTAACAAAATATTGGTTTGCTTTTAGGAAAAAAATTTACTAAACAGCACTGCTGTTACTAAACATCATTGCTTTTTCCTTACCTGAGTAAAGCAGGTTATTACCAACAAGCACTGAATATGGCCAAATATAACTTCAGCTTCCCATTAAGAAGTAAAGTCTGTTGGCCAACTTGAATATATAGTAATGAAGATGAAATATGTTGATATCTATCTAATTAATTTAGTTATACATAGATATTAAAATCACATATTACTTGAGAATTATTTTCCAGTCTCATATTTTTATTCCATCTTTTCGTACCTCCTAAATATCAATGTCTTTGTCATGATTAGAACTTCCAGTTCTCCAGAATGGTTTTGCAGACCGTATTCCCTTCACTTTCATCTGGATTAAGAACCAACTTTTTAAATCCACGTATGGATTTGTCCATCGCTAGAAATTTTATCCCAGGGCACAATATCCATTCCTGTAACAGGAAGATAGCTCTTTTATACTCATCTTTTAAGTATATATTCATGAGCCCTCCATGTAACCGCTCAATTTCTTTTGAAACTTAATCTTTAAAAAATTTGCCTACGTGATATCCAATATTTACATTTGTAAAGATATTGCCTCAGGAATATTTACTAAATTGGTGTTAATTTTTTTTCCTCCTTGTTCAGTCCCATCAGTGATTCCAGTAACCATCTAGGACTAACACTGATTGTGTGCTTTCCTCAAATAGCATTTTGTGGTTCAAAACAAAGTAAATTAAAAAGCATACCATAATATGAGACTTCATAAAGACTCTAAAGTGGCTCCCTTTCTCTGAGAGAATTGCGGGTAGAGAAACCTGTTTTGTACACATTTTCATAATCAGCATTTAATGTAATGCTTTAAGCATACTTTGTTGCCTCTGATGTTGAAGACTATTATACTATAACAATAGCCATTTTATAGCATAGCTATTGTGGTCAGTGATCCAAATAACAAATATTTACCGCTGTATTAACAAATACACTACATGATAGTAGCTATGATTTACCTGATTTCATTCCTTTTGCTGGAGAAGCACCTTGTTTCCTAAGTACAGAAAAGAGAAGTTTCCTAGGTCCTCACTGACATATTCTTCTGAATCTGAGTTTAGTTTGGCTCCAGGAAGAGGCTTGCTTTTGTTCAGCTGCTAATGCTCAGTGACCATGCCCTACCCTTAGATAGGAGTTTGCCTAAAGATATTTATTTTCAAGTCCAGTGGTTCTCAAACACTAGTGTGCATCGGAATCACCTGAGCCCCACCTCCATGTTGCTGGTCTGGGGACCACACATGGAGAGCCAGTGCTCCAGTCCATGAAACTTTGGAGAAGTTATGGCATTCTCTGTATCTGGGGTTCTTTCATCCAGCTGTATCCTTATGATTTGTGCTCTTTTCTCTGTGTGTGTTATACATCCCCCCTCCCCACACAACAAAATATAACCTAAAAAGTCAGTAAGATCTGCTCCTAACATCACCTTTGTCTGGGACCATAAACCATGGCTGCCCCTCACCTTGGCACAACTGCCACTTTTCTGGATGCTCCCTTGTTTCTTCCATCTAGCTCTGCCTCTGCTTGGACCACTGCAGTGGCACTCTGATATGTGAACAGGCATTTTGGAAAACAAGATGCCACCTCCTTTTGCCCAGCATTCCTTTTGACCTGTTATATCAGTTATATTAGAAATGCAAGCAGAACTTGTGCTATATAGTGAAATGAACATCTGCATATTTGTCATGGGCCCTGCCCTTTAGAAGTGGACATTATATGTCAGCTTGCTCTGCATACAATTTATAGTTCAATATGTATTATAAATGTCACAAGATAGGAACTGATTATGCTTTGGGCTTAGCTACTAATTTTTCAGAATTAAAAATAATTTCTTATAGTTCTACCAGAAGTAACCATGTATTTGTTGTCTCTTCATCTCATTCCTGAACTAGACTTAATACTGAGATATCTACTCAAGTGATTAATTTTTATTAACTGCAGTTGGAAATCTGACAGAGGTTGTCCCTCAGCTCCTGGATCAGCTTCGCACGGTAGAGCAGAAGCGGCCTGCAAGCAACGTTTCTGCCAGTATCCAGAGGATCCGAGAGCTCATTGCTCAGACCAGAAGCGTTGCCAGCAAGGTAACCAGTGAAAGGAGTCGTCATCAGTCACTGGGTGATAATGATAGTGTGAGGCTGAGCTCAGGCTCCTTGGGCAGCTTCCAGAGCTGGAAACTTTCTACTATATTATCCAACTTGGTAGTTCTCAGCTCCATCCGTTCATTAGAATCACATGAGGAGCTTTGAAAACCAAACCAATTCCTGGTCCCAACCTCAAAGCAATACTCATGCTCTCTAGAGGAAGGGCTCAGAACCTGTATTTTTTTGAAGCTCCTCAGTGATTCTAATGTGTAACCAAGATTAAGAAGCACACATTTAACCTAGTCAACAAAGCTCGTAGAGCAAAAGGAATCAAGGAAAGCTAACCCCACTAAAAGACTCAATTTTATTATTATTATTATTATTCATTATCCTAACAGCTGTCTTTGTGCAGTTACTATATGGAATAATCTTGCTCATCTACCTCTTCAAAGAATTCTCTAGTGCAACATAGATGATATGAAGCTTTTACTGACCTCTCTACAGGCTTAACACATAGCAGCTAAACTGAACAATTTCAACAAAGACCTCATCCTGAGATGCTATACAGAAGCAACACAACACCATAACTAGTGCTGGCATTGATGGGAAATATCCTGACACAGCAATTAACATTTTCAGTGTGGCAAAACATGGCTTGTTCTTGGCCCCCTTTCTAATTTGTTTTTTATTAATTTATAGACCAGCATTATTTTTTACAACCAAATTATATGGTTTTATTTTTTCAATTGAGAGTCAGCCTGAACAGACTGTTGGTCCTAATTACTGACAGAATTAAGAACTGGAAATCAACTATTTTGTAATGAAGGAAATTATTATTGGTAAATATACCCAACTTTTTTTTTTTTTTTTTTTTGCGGTATGCGGGTCTCTCACTGTTGTGGCCTCTCCCGTTGCGGAGCACAGGCTCCGGACGCACAGGCTCAGCAGCCATGGCTCACGGGCCCAGCTGCTCCGCGGCATGTGGGATCTTCCTGGACCAGGGCACGAACCCGTGTCCCCTGCATCGGCAGGCGAACTCTCAACCACTGCGCCACCAGGGAAGCCCCCAACTTTTAAATGATATATGATAATTGGTCCCACCCCACAAATCACCTTTTTTAGATACCTTGAAGAACATTTCAAAAAAGATTTATTGTCAAGAAGTGGCCTTTCCAATGCTAGGTTTCTGTGAATGCCTTCTGGTAGTTTTATTTCTATGGGGTAGAATTTGGGGGCCTTAATCACCTGAAACCATTTTCTGAAGAGAGTCTTGGCAATACCTTTGGGGCCCACACAGCTCCCCAAAGGGAGATGCTTTCTATGCATATATACATCTTTTTCAAACTCTCAGTTTTTACAAAGGAACTTTAATCCCATACACTGCTTGATTGTTCATTAAGATTTATTGTGCTTTACTCAACTGGCAACATAAGACAGCTGCACTCTAGGCACTTGGAAATACAATCTTGAACTCACTGACCATCAGTATTAATCAAATTAATATTATTCAGTTATGTAATACATCTACTTATTCATAAATATTTGCATAAACGACATGAATATACACAGACCATCTACTTATTAATACTCTGAAAGTCACCTCGAATCAGACCAGTTCAGCACGTTATATTGGGCCTCTTAGAAATGTATTTACTAAATCCTGCTTTGTTGTGATGCCTTTCTAAGGATCATTATAAGAAACATCTTAATGAACTCATCACTACAGTTATTATAATGATAAAGCCAGGCACTGGAAAACACTTTACAGTTATCATCTGGTTTCATTCTCATAACAAATTTATTGTCCTCATTTTACAGATGAGGAAACTACAGGTTAAGTGATTTGCTCATGGTTCCATAGCTAGTAAGTGGCAGAGCCAGGTTTTAAGACCCCATCTAAGACTTCAAAGCTGGCCTCTAGACCCCTCCCAACTGTCCAGATATGGTCAAGGATATTGCTCACAGCCTCACCCCATGCTCCTCTTTTGAAGACCCTAGGGAAAAGGTCCTAGCTATATTAGTACCCAAGATTAGTTATTATTCTCCTGATCAATTAGTTGTTAATTTTATGGGCGTTGTGAATTGTATAACTCACCAAGTATCCCTTCAAGCGGTTTAGTTCACCTTAACCAAATATGTAGTTCATTGTGGAATGCATATTTATCCTCATTCTTAGACCTACTTTGTCACCTTTTTGTTCTGCTTTCTTTCACCTCACTTTAAATTTAAACTGTATTATCTTCCTTAAATCCTTTCTCCAACAAGTTGAGGACATAAGTAAACAAAGGCTTGGAGGTCATGGGTAAAGCTCAGAGACCTCATAAGGAATGAGGGAAGCCCATTGAGAACCATGGGAAAGCACTATGCCCATTTCTGTGGGGTACTTTTAATGGAATAATTTTGTAACTCCAGATCCAAGTCTCCATGATGTTTGATGGTCAGTCGGCAGTCGAAGTGCATCCCAAAGCCAGAATGGATGACTTAAAGACCTTTACGTCCCTGAGCCTGTACATGAAGCCTCCTCCTGTGAAGCAACCAGAGCTGGGTGGGACTGCAGATCAGTTCGTCCTATACCTCGGAAGCAAAAATGTAAGAGCATGTGGTTGTAAATGATGGAATAATGTTGAAAGGAAAGATAAGTGCTTTTTCTCTTGCCTTAAAACAAAGCTACCTGTGCAAATAAACAAAATTTCTATTCTAGCACCTCAAAAGGTATAGACCATTTTAAGGCCAAGACTAAAGTAGTGACTTTAGGACAAGTAATTCCTTCTCTGTGTGGGATATTTCTGTGGTTTCTTCATATCGGCCTCACACTGCTAACTCTGAGGAGTGTGAATGCAGCATTTCAAAGACACCCAGAGTACAGAGGCCTATTATGTTTAATGCTGAACCCTGCTTTGAAGGTGCATAGCAATCGGTATTGCCAGGCTGCATTATATCCCCAGATTAACCAAACAAGGTTAGCACACTCCTGACAGCCATCAAATGTCCACAAGCCCACAGTTGCTTGCCCTCCTGCCCAAGGTATATTTGGACAGGCATGGAGGGATCGGGGGGAGGGGCAGCACACTGATGCAGCCACAGGGAGGCTGCAAAGAACGAGGCGCTGCCCAGTCTAATGGGCACTTTGGTAATAATTCAAGCCAGACATGCCTTATATACAGCCAAGCATCTGGATTGCTAATTGTCTTTTAAAGAAATGAGAATGAAAGATGATATTCATTCATATGGATTTTATTTAAGAGACTTCTTGACATTTCAGGCCAAAAAAGAGTACATGGGTCTTGCAATCAAAAATGATAACCTGGTGTACGTTTATAATTTGGGAACTAAGGATGTAGAGATTCCCCTGGACTCCAAGCCTGTCAGTTCCTGGCCTGCTTACTTCAGCATTGTCAAGATTGAAAGGTAAAGTGAATCCGTGACACAGGGCTCATTTGCAAATTTCATAAAAAATCTATTGAATGCACTCATGCACACACACACACACACACACACAGTCTTTCTATGGATGTTGCTCCTCTTTCTTCCATTATTCCTGTACTCCTTCACAAACACCTTAGTGGAAAACAAAAAATTAGAAAGAATAGTCATCACTTCTAAAGAGCAATCTGATTATTAGATGTTTTTAATCTGGCCAATCCATGAATTGATTCCAAGATGGAATGTCTTTTTTTCCCTTTCCCTTTGATTGTTGACATTATATAAATGCTTATGAAAGTGACAAAATCAAATCACCAATTCTGTGATGAAGGGACATTCACATTTTGACATTTAAAAAAAAAAAAAACATATTTTCGGGCTTCCCTGGTGGCTCAGTCGTTGAGAGTCCGCCTGCCGATGCAGGGGACACGGGTTTGTGCCCCGGTCCGAGAAGATCCCACATGCCGTGGAGCGGCTCGTGAGCCATGGCCGCTGAGCCTGCGCATCCGGAGCCTGTGCTCCGCAACGGGAGAGGCCACAACGGTGAGAGGCCCGTGTATCGCAAAAAAAAACAAAACATATTTTCTACGAATTATCTGGCTAATAAAGAGTGAAAATTCTTTATCTGAACAGGGTAGGAAAACACGGAAAGGTGTTTTTAACAGTCCCAAGTCTAAGTAGCACCGCAGAAGAAAAGTTTATTAAAAAGGGGGAATTTGCGGGAGATGACTCCTTATTGGATCTGGATCCTGAGGACACTGTGTTTTATGTTGGTGGCGTGCCTTCAAACTTCAAGGTGAGCTGTCCAGCTATATTTTGACTTATTGCAAATCTATAGTGATTGTTTTTAGAAGTCCATAAAGCCTACAGTGATTCAGCGCTTGGATGGAAACCTTAATATCTTAAAAAAAAGAGTTTAGCTCAGTGGGTGGTAGAATTCTGAATTAGGATCTATAAATCTGCTGCTTAAATCTGGTCTGTGCTACCCATATTTTCATAGTGTCAAATACTTTCAAGCTGTATCTAACACTTGATATATCAAATACTTTCAAGCTATATCTAACACTTGAATATCAATTTATTTCATTCTGATACATGCATATGTAATTAATTACCCCCACCTACCTTGTGGGTTTATAGCTAGTCTTCAGGTTTACAGGCGACAGTTTCAAAAATTCTGTTTTATCAGCTAATATACAGGCATGAAATGAAATACCTAGGATGAGGGAGGGGGTGGGGTCTAGGAGGGGAGATGAGACCTGTTGAAGGGCAGATACAGGAAAGGCCCAGGAAGACAGGGAGTTGATCCAGGATTTCAGTTGCAAAACTGTTACTCACTAGTGAGAGGCACATTATTGAACCTCTCTGAGAATTACTTTCCCTCTCTTTATGTGAGGACAGGAATACCTACCTCACAGAGCTGGTGTAGGGATTGACTTTGGTCATGAATCCACAGTCAGGTGTGTGACTGGCACATATTATATGCTCAATAAACCCCACCCTCTCTGCTAAGATATGGACAACTGAAAAATCTCTGTTATTCTAGATGGTTTAGCATAGAATAGACACAAACTCAGGTCTAGAAAGATATTTCTATCAGTGGGAAGGTCCCCTTGACCTACTGTTGTCTCACTGCCTGATCTGTGTGGACTGGATGAGATGTGGTCATGGCACAGTTGACTTCACCTTGTTTCACAGCTCCCTGCCAGCTTAAACCTGCCTGGCTTCGTTGGCTGCCTGGAATTGGCCACTTTGAACAATGATGTGATCAGCTTGTACAACTTTAAGCACATCTATAATATGGATCCCTCCAAATCAGTGCCCTGTGCCAGGTAAGAACGTGTTAAGAGTACTAAAAATTTGATAGCCATGCAAGAGCTGCAGATGAGACAAGTGTGGGTAAATATTCAGGTTTTCAATCTTTTTTGGGGGGAAACCAGTTTTGAAACTGCATAATAGTCATGCCTGCACACAACTTTTCAGTTCTTCTCTACCATAATGAGCATGCACTATTATTAAAAGTGTTAAACTACTTGTTTGCAGCTTTGGTTTCAGATTCCAGAGACTGGGGTCTCACTGGAACCTTCTGTTATCTTAGCACATAGGGTAGAGAAAAAAAATCCATTACAAACAATTTGTTTAAATGCTTCTTTGTGTCTCCCATGCAGACATCAGGACTTCATTTAAATGCTATTAAGGCCCATGAAAAATGTCGTGAGAATGGGTTAAAAGGGCCCCATTTGAAAAGCATAACAGAAGCTGTCATATTCATATGATCCTTGTATTTTTATTTCAGAGATAAACTGGCCTTTACTCAGAGTCGGGCTGCCAGCTATTTTTTCGATGGTTCTAGTTATGCCGTGGTGAGGGATATCACAAGGAGAGGGAAATTCGGTCAGGTGACTCGCTTTGACATAGAAGTTAGAACACCAGCTGACAACGGCCTTGTGCTCCTGATGGTCAATGGAGTGAGTAAAAATAAAAATTATACATCTTCTCCCTTATTGCCTTTACTTTCTGCTGTGCATGTTTCTAGGAAACTTCCCAGGTTGAGTGTGTCATGCCATCAAACTGAAGTTTTAGCTTAGAAAGCAAAATTGGGTTTTTTTCCTTCAGGGAAATGATGTCAGCAGTAAGTGAAAGCAGCCATGAGATGCATTTCCCTGCAGTACGTTTTTGGATGTATATTAAATATAACCCCTTTAATAAACTAAGGGTACTTTAAGGAAAATCAGCACCAAGATCTAGGCGAGCATGTGTCTACAGAAATTTAGCACTGACTTTTTAAATCATATGCCCTAATCAGTTAAAAAGAAGTTTGCATGCTTAATATATGTGTGTGTGTGTGTATATATATATTTATGTATATACACACACACACACATACATCTCTTTATTTATTAATGATATACTACATATGAATATAATATTCAAAACTAGGAAAAAGATAATTTATATAAAAACTGAATAAAAATAAATACAATTTTAAAATAAAGATGAAGTAAAATAAAATTAATTTTATTTTGCTAATGATACAAGAATTATTAATGGCAGTGTTAGTGAGAACAGTGTAATTAAACATGCTTAAGTATTTTTGAAAGTCTCATTAAACGCATTGTGATACAAGTTTTGTCCTGAGTCCAGTTTATTTCAATACTAAGTTCTATTGGCTATCATAACTAGACAAGATACCTCATATAAATAAAAATGTAGGAAATATATGATTGGCTGTGCTTACTAAATCATGGTACGGTTATTCAGTCTCATTCACCAATTGGCAAAAGTTGTCTTTGAAATTCAGCTGGCAGATTTTCATCTTTCCTGATGTCAGTTCTTGCAAGGTAATCAGATATCGTATCATTTTGTAAACTTTAACAAAGGAATTCAAGACCGTTAAAAATCTTCATTTGAAAGACTTTTAAACAGGTTAGAAATTTCTTTCCAGAAATGTTTTAATAGTGCAGATATGAGAGTTTTTATGGTAGTATACTTACATTCTTTTCATCAACAAATTTACTTACCAATAGAAAACTTTTCCATATACATTTTTTAAAAACCATCTCCCCAGGGCTTCCCTGGTGGCACAGTGGTTAAGAATCCGCCTGCCAATGCAGGGGACGTGGGTTCGAGCCCTGGTTCGGGAAGATCCCACACGCCGCGGAGCAGCTAAGCCCATGCACTACAACTGCTGAGCCTGTGCTCTAGAGCCCACAAGCCACAACTACTGAGCCCATGTGCCACAACTACTGAAGCCCGTGCACCTAGAGCCCGTACTCCACAACAAGAGAAGCCACCGCAATGAGAAGCCCACGCACTGCAATGAAGAGCAGCTCCCGCTTGCCACAACTAGAGAAAGCCCGCGTGCAGCAACCAAGACCCAATGCAGCCATAAATAAATAAATACACACATACATACATACATAATTTTTTTTAAAAAAAACCATCTCTCCAGAGTACAACTTTCTTCCCTGCCAAAATAGTTTCTCATCCATTGTTACAATGCCCCTACCTTGAAATTACAGATCAAGTATGTTTTTTTTTAGTAGCTAGTAGGTTTTATACTACTAAAAGACATTTGTCATCACAAATAAAGGTCAATAAATTTAGAATAATTCATTTTATAAGGAAAATGTGTAACCCCCTTGAAACTTAACAGCATTTTTAGTAACTTACAGGAAATAATCTGCAAACATCTACATGTCTCAAAATATTTTCACATCACTGTACCTCAGTAGAAAATTACTGTAAATAGTCTATTATTAAGTGACCTCACTCATAAATCCACATAACCAGGCACACATAAACGTCAATAATTGCAATAGGCTAAACACAAAGAAATGAGTGGGGGGCCATGGCCTGCCTTCAAGTGTGGAACTTCATTCTCAAAGCCTCACATACTGTGTGAATCTAAATCCCATGAAAATCCATCCAAAGGACAAAATGAAGGCCCAGAGTCAATCCATGTATTAAATATTAAAAGTTAGCTTCTTTCTCTATTTTAGAGTTTTAAAATGAGTATAAATAGAAGTTGAAATATTTTCTTTCTATACCTCAGTGGATTTTGTTCCACATTCTCAAGAGTATATAAATTCTGCCCAAAAGATCACTTTCTGTGAAATAGGGACTTTCCATAATACTTTATTTTTCAAATCCATTGAATTCTTCTTTTTTTTTTTTCAGTCTTTATTGAATTTGTTACAATATTGCTTCTGTTTTTATGTTTTGGTTTTTTGGCTGAGAGGCATGTGGGATCTTAGCTCCCTGACCAGGTATCAAACCCGCACCCCTGTGCATTGGAAGTGTAGAGTCTTAACAACCGGACCATCAGGGAAGTCCCGAAAATCCATTGAATTCTTGTGTCTATGCACTATCTTCTAAAACAAGCAAGCCTGACCAGTAAATTACTTGAGTGTTACAGAATTACTTTGGTTCTTGAATATCACATGGTCCAAGTGCATAATAATTCCGTATTTATCTACATAACTCCAGTGTTTCAGAATAACACAGGAATGGCCCTCTTTTTCTTAGGTCCATATTTGCTGATAATTTTCTAAGATTCTTTTCAGCATACCTTGGAATTCTTTTTCAATGTTACCAGTTTTGCTCTTAAAGTGAAATGTAATCACATCTATTGGCCTGCTATAACTTTGAAATGTTGCCTTAAAAAAGGGCAGTTTGAATACATATGGTCTATAATACTCTGTTTTCAAGATTGTTAAAGGTCAATAAGGTAAATGTTAAATTTCATTAATTCACAAAGTAAATGAAAAACAATAGAATATAGTTGTTTTAAATTGTAGATAAATATTAAAATTTTGGTGTATAAATGAGACATAACTGCTGATATGGATGTAGTTGTGATTTTTATTTCATAATAAGAATATCATGAGACTTCTTTAGTCTGCAAACAGTTTCAGTAATAAAGAATACAGTGTTATTTCTCAAATTCAGCTAAACCTTCCCTTTCATAATAGCAGACGCTCACATCTTATAACTTTTTGTCTTCTCCACAGAGTATGTTTTTCAGCCTGGAAATGCGCAATGGTTACCTACATGTGTCCTATGACTTTGGGTTTAGCAACGGCCCTGTGCATCTTGAAGACACAATGAAGAAAGCTCAAATTAATGATGCAAAATACCATGAGGTACTGATCATTGCAGTTTATTTTGTTTTGTTTTATTTGTATTTAGATCTACTGATCTAATCAGATGGTCAAATGAGATAGGTGAGAAAGTAATTAAACTGAACACCTTCACATATAAAAACCAAGTGAAAGGCCCTCACCTACTCAACTCCAGGATAACATTTGCTTTAAAAGAATGGATATTTTATCATATTGGAGTTGTTTGTTTGTTTTAATAAATTTATTTATTTATTTATTTATTTTTGGCTGCGTTGGTTCTTCTTTGCTGTGCACAGGCTTTCTCTAGTTGCCATGAGCGGGGGCTGCTCTTCATTGCGGTGTGCAGGCTTCTCATTGCGGTGGCTTCTCTTGTTGCAGAGCACAGGCTGTATGCGCGCGGGCTTCAGTAGTTGTGGCACACAGGCTCAGCAGTTGTGGCACACGGGCTTAGTAGCTCCGTGGCATGTGGAATCTTCCCAGACCAGGGATCAAACCCATGTCCCCTGCATTGGCAGGCGGACTCTTAACCACTGTGCTACAAGGGAAGTCCCATATTGGAGTTTCTAATAAAAGAGTCAGTGAAGATTCATTTTAATTGCTTCATTGATCAAAAGACTCCCATTAATACTCTATCTCTTGATTATGATGGCACTTCTATACATTTGTTGAAAATGAGAGTGTAGATACACAGCCATTTTTTTGCTTTTTCCTTGAGTCCCATTAAATGTAAAAAGAGTAGATATAAGTAAATCATTTCCTTTTAAACCGTTTATCCAAAACTTAGAAAATACTAACACAGATTTTCTTATAAAGAAAACCCACAAAGAGTGCTCTTTAGTCCTGAACAGATGTGAAGTATACTGATAATATATTTCTTCTATTTTCACTAACAACTACTTTAAATCTACACTTTAATAAAATATATAAAAGGCATAATATCTTTTAAGTTGAACTAAAATGCAGAGACTAGAGGCTATATTTCTCTTTTCAGTTCAAAGTCCATAGCCTTCATGAGGATGGTTTACAAAGAATATTTTAACTATTTCTCTGACTGGCACTTTCCCACATTCATTAAGGCATCTCACTACACCACCAAAAAATGACACCTGGCAGCATTCAGTCCAGGGCCCAGAAGGTAACTGTTTATAATTTTTTTCCTGAACCCCTCAGAGGGGCAAAATAAAACAGTTGGTCTCATAGCAAAATTTTTCTTGGGCTAGCCCTATCTCCATATGGAAACCCTTCTCCAGCAAATATGAACTTCTGGTTATGCAAGTAAGAGTTTTCATGTCTGTGAGTAAGAAAGGAAGATCTTATTCCCCGCTTTGTGAACAAACAAGCATAAGAACATGGAGGCCCAGCTCTTACAACCAGAATAATTAAAATATATAGCAGTCTTCAAAAAGGTGATTGTTAAGCAGTGATCAACTTACTATGCACTATTTCTCCCAGATCTCAATCATTTACCACAATGATAAGAAAATGATTTTGGTAGTTGACAGACGACATGTCAAGAGCATGGACAATGAAAAGATGAAAGTACCTTTTACAGACATATACATTGGAGGAGCTCCCCCAGAAATCTTAGAATCAAGGTAAGCTTTTTTGCTGTTGTTAAGCTGCTTGTTCCTAACGAAGCACTGGGCTGAGGATTCAACATCCAGGAGAGGTGTAGTAAATGTTTGAGCATTCCCACCTACTACTTTTGTACACGTTTACAGAAGCACACACACAGCCATTCACCCATGGCCCCTGTGCAGCTAGTCCTCATGACCCCCTTAAATTGTCATCTAGTAGATGTGATCTACAGATTTAATTATTTATTACTCTTAGAACATAGTCTAATGCAGTATTTCTTATCCACAAGAGGAAAGGTGGAGCATGTGTATTATGTGAAAACAAAGAAACGTTGTGTTCATTTACTTTTGTTTTAGTATTAATTTAGACTTATTTGAACTCTCAAATAGCATCTTAGGGTAAACAAAAATTTTAAGCCTGTGGGGGTTGTGAATTAAGTATAATGAAACATTAATATATTCAAAATTTCAGCTGTCTCGCTACCATCAGTTCATAGCATCAGAGACTCTTAAAACTGAGAGACAACTTTAGGATATTCCAGTCCAGTCACTCTCAACCCTGCTTCACATTAGAATAAACTAGAGAACTTTTATAAACATCGTTACCCATGACCATTCTCCAGAAATTCTAATTGTTCTGGGATGAGGCCCCAACCGTAAGCTTCCTTTCCAAACTAAATATCCTCTTCAATTCCTTCAGCCATGCCACATGGGATATTTAACCATTATGGTTGCTGTATGTGCGCCTCAGTCTGTCAATTAGCGTGATCATGCAGGTATGATCTTGTCAGAGCAGAGTAAAGTGGGACTGTTACCCCTTAATTTGGCCAGTGTTCACCTAAAATACATGGAAGTCATTGTAACTTGCTCAAAATTAACTTCATATTCATACAATATCCAATAATATGTTCTTGGGTACTTCCTATCTATTAGCTATAATGATGGGTGCTAGGATTACAGTTTTGAGCAAAATGCCATCCTTAATCTTAAAGATAAAGGATTTCTCACTTTCCTATTGCTCCAGAGGCCCAACGTTCACTAAAAACTTCTCTAGCCTTAGTTGATTAGTGTGTTGCAGATACATTAAGGACAAGTAAACGAGTTCATGACCCAAGTGGATTAGTGGAAGACTGAAGACCCGGGTTCAAATCCTAACTTACCACTTGTGACATTAAAAAAAATTACTTAATATTTCTGTTTCACTTTATAGGTAAACCATGTGAAACTGCCAATTTTTGACCCATACATATGTCAGTTCATTATGGTTCAACCTATTAATCATCGGTAAAAGGGAAATAATAACATCACCATCTATATCACTGAATTGTTATACAGATAAAATGAGCTAATGTAAGTTAAAGGATCTTGAAAATTATAAAGAAGTAAACTAATTGGCTTCATGCAGAATAAAGCTGTTCTGTATGCAAAGATTAGACATTACTGTGTGCTTATGAAAGAAGGCATGAGAATATGAATAATTATACAGCTATTAAAAATAACTATAAGTAAAATCAAATTTTTATATCCTACATATGTAGGGTAACATCATCACCACCACCACTACCATCATCATCATGGCTATATCAGTAAAGACTAATTTTCTTTTCCAGGACCCTAAGAGTACACCTTCCCCTGGATATCAATTTCAGAGGATGTATGAAGGGTTTCCAGTTCCAAAAGAAAGATTTCAATTTATTAGAACAGACAGAAACCCTGGGAGTTGGTTATGGATGCCCAGAAGACTCTCTTGTAAGTACACGATCAAAAGGTTTTTAATAAATAGACAAGAAACGTACTGCTCTTAAAAGCTGAAAAAGCTCTTTTCTCTGTAATCCTGTGTACACCTTGGGCTCTTTTCTGCCACCAGTGGAAAGAAGAATCATTAAGCTAAAAAGGCTTGTGGGGATCCTCTGTGACTTGTCCAGTTGCTTCACTTTTCAATGAATGATTGGGGCTACCAAAGCCCAGAGAGGCTGCGTGAGCATCTTCACTCACTCATGGTGGAGGAAGTAGGGAAGCTGAAACCCCATCTTTTAGAGGCATACAGAAGGAAGGCTAGCATGCCTGAATTTCAGTATAAACCAGAAATTAAAACATAACTATTAACATAGGAACTAGCAGATAAGGCCTTTGGTATGTAAGAAATGGGCATTTTAAGCTTTTTGATAATTATCCAAACACTGTATTCCTACTTTCTTTGGCACACAGATATCTCGCAGAGCATATTTCAATGGACAGAGTTTCATTGCTTCAATTCAGAAAATATCTTTTTTCGATGGCTTTGAGGGAGGTTTTAATTTCCGAACATTACAGCCAAATGGGTTACTGTTCTATTGTGCTTCAGGGGTAAGTATTTGTTTTTCCCTGTGGGATCTTCTTTGTGGTAATTGTTTTGTCTGTTAAAAATACTTTTAAGCACCTTAAAAGTGATTTTCAGTTCAGGTTAATTTTGACTCGTGTACACACACAAATGTCTCATTTCCGACACTTTGTAAAATATTATATATGTTGTATATGAGGAGTTTTTAACCTGGGCTTCATAGACCCACCTCTCAGGGGTTCATGGAAAAAATTCAGTGGGTCTGTGAACTAGGTGAGAAAAAATTACAACTTTATTTTCTCTAACTACAATTTAGCATTTTCTTCAATTGTGAATGTTGGCAACAAACCACAGTAATATTAGCAGTACCTGTCACTTTGTCATTAATAGAAATCACAGGTATTTTTCATTGCACATTATAGTAGTCACAGGTATCTCAAAATATTTTTGCTCATTGCTACTTCTAAATTGCAGTAGTTATTAGATCTGCTAATAGATTTTATTATTTAGTGCCTTAATGTAGAAGTACATATATAACTATATCACATATTTATTGTTTCAATATTTTGAAACTGTATTTCAATGTAATTGGTTTCCTTTGTATTCCTACATATTTTGTTCAGTGATTTTAAAATATTTTATGAAGGGGTCCATATGTATCACCAAACTGCCAAAAGAGTGCATAGCACAAAAAATGTTAAGAACCTCTGTGTATATATACAAACTCATGTGTGATTCAGTTTGTGAAATAGTTCTTGAATTTGGTATAGAACACTGTAGCTCAGCTTATAAAGATATGCTGTGTTGAGAATAAAATAAGGTTTGTAAAAGTTTGGTGACCTTAAGTTCTAACTGATTTATCTCTGAAAAGGTCATCACCAATATATACACTGATGGACCAGGTCATAATATGATTTATAAAAGCAGCTTTTACTTTTCATTCTTATTGCCTTGTATCTGTCACATTTATATCCAATTTAAATCAGTAGCATCTGTGAGAATTTACCCAAAACACTTTGTAGGACCTCTGCCACCAAACCTGCCTCAGATTACCATGGTTAGTTAAATAATACCTTTTGTCCACAAAAAGTAGTTATGTTGAGGGCTAACTGTAGAGGTTGATGCCCACATAGGGAAGAGAAGGAAGATTATCATTTTGCCAATATTTTAAGACAAGCAATAAGCAAATTCAGAAAAAGATGTTAACTTCTGCTATTTTAAAATTTTTCTGCCTCTGTCGATGAAAAGTGAAACATTTTTAAAAGCCACATTAGCAAATTAACCCATGCCTGGTCATCTAGCTACATCCCCAAGGAAATTCAAATATTGCCTTTTCAAAAGTGAGACTGATGACAGAATAGAAACGCCTGAGTTAAGAAAGTAACTGATGCTGGGATGACAACTACTTAGCATGACAAAATCACCTGAAATTTTCAGTTCAAAATACAGGAAATTCCTCTTTCCGTTGAAATGTATCTGATTTTATAGGTAACACCAATACAAGCAATAGAGTATTTTGTTGTTGTTGTTCATAGAAATTATTTTTCAAGCAAATTTCCCACACGATGGGTGTTCCTTTAAGCAATCCCATTAAGTAAGTGTTGAAGACGTGTCCATCTTTTGGATACCTGGCCTCCCTAGTTAAAAAACCTGTGCTTGCATTTCAGTCAGACGTGTTCTCCATTTCATTGGATAATGGCACTGTGATCATGGATGTAAAGGGAATCAAGGTGCAGTCGGCCGATAAGCAGTATAATGACGGGCTGTCCCACTTCATCATTACCTCTGTCTCCCCTGCAAGGTACAGCTCCTCACTTTATTTTCTTTCTACCAGATGGCTTTATCTGTAGGGCATGATTCTGTCCAGTGACCACTGTGAATAATAGGCTATATTATTACTTTTATAGTGTTTAAAAAAATGATAGAAGGAACAACTTACCTTCTTTTTAAAAATTGGTATTAATTTTTAAGACATGCCAAATAAATCACTATAAAGTTAACTAACAGGTATGTAAAGTTTTTTTCCCAGTGAAACCATAAGCTATAATCTCCTTGAGAGAAGTACCTGCACATAGCACTTACTAAATGGAGTGCAGTGTTTTGCACATAGAAGGAGCTCAGCAAATAACTGGTTTCATTAGGTTTTAATTAAACAATTGAGAATGTTGCATTTACGGCCACATTTTAAAAAGTCTAATAACTTTATCTTTAAAATATGTAATACTGAGTTTCTTTTTCATAAAAAGAAAGTCTTTCTGGAAAAAGAAAGGAATTTCCGTTGTAGACTGCTGCTATTCTATGTCCACTTCTATGGAGCCCTCCCATTATAAAAAACATTAATAGGTCTTTTCAAGACACCACTTCCAATCACTATCAGTGTGCTTTACAATGAAAATAGTTTCCCACAAGTGTGATTAAATGATCACCATGATTTATGTTCTGATTTTTCCACACCAAAGAAAAAAATAAAAAGTTGCCGATGACTGGTCATCTGAACTTGCTTCTATGGGTTTAAATTCTAGTCATAGTTTGGAGAGTCTTTTCTGCATATAGACATAGTCAGCCGTTTTATCCTGAGTCTCACGAAGAGTTTGGCAACTTGTTATCTTGTCATTAACCAGATGTTCCATTTCAATTCCATGAGAAAACCTGCAACCTAGAATGGAACTCGAGGTAAAATGTTAGCTGTGTAGTGCTTAAAGAAGCTTTTTCCTTACAGGTATGAATTGATAGTAGATAAAAGCAGACTTGGGAGTAAGAACCCTACCAAAGGAAAAGTGGAACAGACACAAGCAGATGAAAAGAAGTTCTACTTCGGTGGCTCACCCATCAGTCCCCAGTATGCTAATTTCACTGGCTGTATAAGCAATGCCTACTTTACCAGGTATAATATTTTTATTATTCATAAATCTGCATGATTGATAAAGAAGATTAAGTCGATAATGAAAATATTTATGGTGTTAAAACTTAGAACTATGAAATATCAGAGGCATTAGAGGGTAGTAATTAAAAGCTTGCATGTGCTTGAGAAACTGACACACTTGGGTTTGTGTGTAGGTGTTTTGCCTTTTCTGTATGACATTGGCTAAGTAAGCCTTCATTTCTTCACCTGCAAATTGCAGATAATAACAGGACCTGCCTGGTAGACTTGTTATGAGGATTAAATGAGATAATGTGCATAAAGCACCTGGCGTACAGCAAACTATAAATATTAAATGCGATTATTTCTGTACTTATTATCAATGGTATAGTACAGAGCAACATACCCAAATCATCCTTAAAGGTCTCAGAAAGTCTTTTTTAATTTAATGCATGACTTCATTTTTGTCATCATTTTTCTTTTATTGAAATTTAGTTGACATACAGTATTATGTTAATTTCAGGTGTACTACATAGTGATTTGACATTTGCATACGTTATGAAATGCTCACCAAGATAAGTCTGCTAACCATCTGTCCCCATACTGTTATTACAGTATTATCGACTGTATCCCTTTTGCTGTTTGTTACACGCCAGGGGCTTATTTATGTTGTAAGAGGGGCTTGTACCTCTTAACCCTCTTCACTGGTTTTGCACCCCCACCTCCCCTTTGGCAGCCACCCATTTGCTGTCTGTATCTATGGCTCTGTTTCTGTTTTGTTGTCTGTTTTGTTTTTTAGATTCCACATATAAGTGAAGTCATGTAGTATCTGTCTTTCTCCATCTGACTTATTTCACTTAACATAATACCCTCTAGATCCATCCATGTCACACATGGCAAGATTTCATTTTTTGTGGCTGAATAATATTCCATATACATATATATACCGCATCTTTATCCATTCATCTATCAGTAGACACTTAGGTTGCTTCCATATTGTGGCTATTGTAAATAATGCTGCAATGAACATAGGGGTACATATATCTTTTCAAATTAGTGTTTTTGTTTTCTTCTGTAAATACCCAGCAATGGAATTGCTGGATCATATGGCAGTTCTATTTTTAATGTTTTGGGGAACCTCCATACTGCTTTGCATAGTGGCTGCACCAATTTATATTGAGGGTTAGCACATCCTCACTAACACTTGTTATATCTTGTCTTTTTTATGACAGGCATTCTGACAGGTGTGAGGTGGTATCTCTTTATAGTTTTGATTTGCATTTCCCCGATGATTAGTGTTGTTGAGCATCTTTTCACATGTCTGTTGGCCATCTGTATGTCTTCTTTGGAGAAATGTCTACTTAGGTCCTCTGCCCCCTTTTTTAATCAAGTTGTTTGTTTTTTTTACCTTGAATTGTATGAGTTCTTTGTGTATTTTGTATATTAACCCTTTATCAGATATATTATTTGCAAATATCTTCTCCCATTCTGTACGCTCCATTTTTGTTTTGTACTTAACAAAGACAGTGAGGGCCCCCTGAGTACAAAAACATGCAAGGAAGGAATTTAATACAGATTAAGTAACACAGATGAGGTCCCCATCATCCAGAGCATGGTGAGGGAAAACATGTTCATCTGTCAGAATGTGCTGGTGCCAGGTACAAAGTTATTGGTTAATTGGTTAAATGATCATTTCAAGGGTTCTCATTAAGGTAGTGGTTGGTGGATAAAGGCCCATCATGTACGTGTGCACACACACACATTTTAATTGCTGAAGTTCTTTGACTGCCATAGTTTCATCATGTAATTCTAAGCAACATTTTTTAAGGTTTTTCTTTCCTCTATTACAAACACAGGTTGGATAGAGATGTGGAGGTCGAAGATTTCCAGCGGTATTCTGAAAAGGTCCATACTTCTCTTTATGAGTGTCCTATTGAGTCTTCGCCATTGTTTCTCCTTCACAAAAAAGGAAAAAATTCCTCAAAGCCTGAAACAAGTCAGAAAAAAAAGGTAAAAGATAATGCCGTGCCAACTTCTTGATTGCCCTTGTATTCCACACACACAATTCTAGACACTGATGCTTTATAGAATTTACTCTTGTTTGCAACTGTGTACATATGAAAGATACAATTCTTGTAGTATCTGATATTGCAGTTTACCAGATTTGTTGTATCTTTTCTTGTTCCCAGAAAAACAGTTTGAATAAGCTTTTACTCATACTTCCAACTACTTTTCATTACAATGGTTAAAATTACTCTGTACTTTATAATATATATTATTTATTGTGCTAATTCTCTAGTATCATTTGCTTTCACATCACTATCTCTGGTTTCTGTCACAGTCATGGAAATTATTAGTTTCTGATCTTACCCTGTTTTCCCCTCCTTTCTTGACCTTCATTTTAACCACTCACACAGTTGACCTGTGGCATCAACTAGGCCAGCTCTTTCATCAAATTCTTGAGTCCTAAATTGCGTTCACTGATGACTATTCTTTCTCGTTCATTTACTCCTAGCATGTACACTATTTGCCTTCATTACAAGTGAAAGTCTAATTCCTTCTCATTCTTTCAATCTAACCCTCCCTACTCCTTCCTGGTCAGATGTTAACAATGCACTCAAGTACCAGTGCTCCCATCCTGGTCCAAGCCATCATCATCTCCCATATGAATTACTGTAATAGCCTCCCAAGAAGACTCCCTGCTTTTACCTTGTTGCCCAATAGTATATTCTCAGCACAACAACCAGATCCTTTTAAACATGCGCTATCATGTTACTCCTGTGCTCAAAGTGGCCCCCCACTTCATTCAGAGTAAATGCTCAAGTTCCTACAATGTCATAAGAGGCCCTATATTTTCCAGGCCTCTTTCCCTCACTCACTCTTCTCCTCCCATTGATCTCCTGGCTATTTCTAAAACAGGCCATGTTCACTCCTGCCTAAGATCCTCACTTGAGCTTTCCTCTTGCCTGGACCACTCTTCCCCCAAATATCTGCATGGACGACTCCTTCGCCTTCTAGGACTGCCCAGCTGTCATCTGCTCAGTGAGCCCTACCTTAACCCCTATTTTATTTTATTTATTTTTTTTAAATTGAAGATTAGTTGCTATATAATATGTTACAGGTATAAATATAGTGACTCACAATTTTTAAAGGTTATACTCCATGTATAGTTGTTATAAAATATTGGCTGTATTCCCCATGTTGTATAATATATCCATGTAGCCTATTTTATACCTAATAGTTTGTACCTCTTATTTCCCTACCCCTATATTGTCCCTCCGCCTTTTCCTCCCCCTACTGGTAACCACTAGTTTGTTCTGAGTCTGCTTCTTTTTTTGTTATATTCACTAGTTTGTTGTATTTTTTAGATTCCACATATGTGACATCATACAGTATTTGTCTTTCTCTGACTTATTTCACTTCGCATAATGCCTCCAAGTCCATCCATGTTGCTGCAAATGGCAACATTTTGTTCTTTTTTATGGCTGATTAGTATTCCATTGTGTATATATATACCACATCTTTTTATCTGTTCATCTGTTGATGGCCATTTAGGTTGCTTCCATATCTTGGCAATTGTAAACAATGCTGCTGTGAACATTGGGGTGCGTGTATCTTGTCAAATCAGAGTTTTTGTTTTTTCAGATATATGTCCAGTAGTGGAATTGCTGGGTCATATGGTAGCTCTATTTTTAGTTTTTTGAGATACCTCCATACTATTTTCCACAGTAGCTGCACCAATTTACATCCCCACCAACAGTGTAAGAGGGTTCCTTTTTCTCCACATCCTCACCAATTTGTGTTCTTTTTGATGATAGCGATTCTGACAGGTGTGAGGTGGTATCTCACTGTGGTTTTGATTTGCATTTCCCTGATGATTAGTGATGTTAAGCATCTTTTCATGTGCCTGTTGGCTTTTGGCATCTCCTCTTTGGAAAGGTGTCTATTCAGGTCTTCTTCCTATTTTTTAACTGGGTTGTTTGTTTTTTCAATGTTGATGTATCTTAGCCCTTATTTTATACCCCAGCCCACCTCCTGCCTTCTACCACTACTACTGATCTTTTATCTTTTCCTAGCTGTTCTTTCTTCCATAGCACCTATCACATTTTAATTTATTATAGACTTTATTTATTATGGTTATTATGAGAGGCCTAATAGTTCATAAATGGAAAAGGCACAAATAATATACTCTTTATAGAAAAAGGCAGAAAGCTGTCCTGCAGAGAAAAGGAGAATGAAAGCAAACACTGAGAAAAACAACGCTGAGATACCAGAAACATCCAGATAAGGAGTGCCTTAATTCTTCCTAGCTTTCCAATTCCTGATTCTTGCCTGTGGTAGGACCCCCACTACACTTTCTTTTCTTGGATTGTGGAAGATACTCCTATATCCTTATAACACATTTCCCTCTTTGTCTTAAGTAGCTCAACCAGTTTGGCTATAATCTGAAACAAAAGAATCTTGCTAAATTGAAATTGGTACCACCAGTTGGATTGCAACTAATAGACCTTCAGAGAAAGAAATTACACTGGTAAAGTCAAGTCTAGCGGGGTTTAGTGGGAATCCACACACACGTACCCATTTGGGGATAGTAAACTGAGTCTCTGTGTTATATGGTAGCAAAGCAATTGATTAAATTATAACTTTTCTTTTTTTATTGTTATTCAGAGCATATATCCACAGAGGATTTAGGGTATTTGGTTGCCATATATAAATTTTATTAATTTTTGCAGCAGACAAGAGACAGGTCCTAGTCCATGTAGTCCCACGGTGAAGCAGAGAAAGGCAAGGCTGGTCAATTGAGACTCGTGATCCAACAAGCCCTGCTTTGCTGAGCCCCTGTTGTCTAAGTTACTGTCACTCTCCTCTCACAGCTAAGTGGATACACTGGTTGAGGAAAAGTGAGATCCTCTCCACTGGAATGGAGAGAATGAAGAATGGCCAGAGTTGGGGAAAGTCCCCGACCCCCACCAATCTCTCACCCGCACCCTCCATGCCACGTGCGCACCATTTCCAGCTTTGTTCCTCAATGAGACAAAGGTGATCGATCTCCCATCATAAGGCTTGTTACTCCACTGGGGTTGGAATACAGTGTGGAGTCAGGGGAAATTTCCCAAGATACATTAGAGGAAAAGAGTCTCCCCGAAGCTCCACTCCAGCCCGTTCTGCCCACCCATAGCTTGAAGCTATGGCCGTTATTTATAGGTGAGAGCCTGGGCCAACCAAAAACACATTGGTGACTGGATGTACTTCCTCCATCCAAGAGAGAAGCCTTGCTTCTGTAGCAGTGAATCAGGTTCTGAGTCCTGACAACTATGTGAGGAATGGAAGAAGGGATGGTAGAACCAGGTGGGCTTTTCTTTAGGACAGGTGAGTCTCTGAGCACCACTTCACTTTCTCCAATCTAACCACCACTGAGAGAGTTTCCAGTATCAGGACCCAACTTTAAGAGCCTCTGCCCTGAGAGCAGGGCACTGGCACAGCTGGTCTGCCCTTTAATTCATTCATCTGCCCTCTGCCCACCATACCTGTATTTTGAGGGTAATTCTGGGATTTGCCTGGAACACTGATTTTTTTTGGAGGTCTTATATTTTGCCCATATGAGATTAAGAATTTTATTGTCAGTCTGTTCCAATCTGTATTATTATCTTCTGGAAATTCCACACTGCTTTGTTCGACTAGTAGAAAGCCTCATAGACTTCCAGGACTATTGTGGATTTATTTTCATGTGTATAGTTCTTCTGACATTTCAGTGGGAATTAGGGAGGAGGAAAACTAAATGTGTGCATTCATTCAACAGCCTGAACCAGAAATTGTCTTTTCTCCTCTAATCCTGTGTCTCATCCTGACTCTTACTGTGTTCTCCAATTCTCCCTAGTGCCAAACATTTCCTCTCTCTCCACCCTTGCTTTGTTGCAGGATTTCTTCCCAAGTGGGTCAGATCAGGCCACTCCCTGCTTTTAAAACCTGAGTGTCTCCTCATCACCTAAAACACAAGACCCCATTCTTTACCAAGTCATCTAAGGTCCTTTCTGTCCAGCAACAACCTGTCTTCCAATTTGTTGTTTAAAAGCCTATTCTTCCAAATCAATTTTCAGTCCTTAAAAAACAGGAAGCATGTCTCACTCACCTTTCTATTCCCCACCACACACTGCCCATGGAAGGCACGCAGAAACGTTGATTTCTTTCCCCTTCACTCCTACCTATTAGGTACTCAATAAACATTTGCTTGAAGAAATAAGTAGATGAATGCTCAGATTTACTTGCATGTACTTTTGCTTCAGAAATTGACTAAATGACCATTAAATAGTAGTCTATAGTTTCACAATTCTAAATTTTAAAATCAGTAGTGCAATTTTAAGAGCACAAGATAGTTTTTAAAAATTGTTTTATATCCTGTCACATAGGTTTGCTACATATCACCAAAAATATTCTTAAATATTTTGAAGATGTTACTAAGTTGTTAACTTTTTATACAGGATGTGTAAATAATAATATGTGTATTCAAGTGATACTGTTGCATATGATATGAGGATTTTATTGATTTGTCTCAGGGTTATTTTATTGCCAGCTTTTTCATTTTTCATCATTGATTAAGATGTGCATTTAATTTACATCACAGAGCACTTGTCTCTATAGCTTCACTATCACAGACTAGAATTTTGGATTTGTTAACATACTCTGTTGTTGTTTGTTGTTGTTACTGCTGCAGCTACTGCTGGCATTTGCTTATGGTGGTAGAGGAAGGGAGAGAGAGGCCTAGTATTTTATGAGTGGAAAATGCACAGATAATATACCCTTGAATTATTTATCATCATTATTAATGATAAGAAAATCAAAAATGAATTTTTGCTACTAGTATGTCAGTTTTGTCCCTTAAATGATTCGTTGCCTATTCTTATAGGGAGAGAAAAGCAAAGATGCTCCTTCATGGGATCCTGTTGGCCTGAAATTCCTAGAGAGGAATGTTCCAAGAGACTCTCACTGCCACCTTTCCAACAGCCCTAGAGCAATAGAGCACGCCTATCAGTACGGAGGGACAGCCAACAGCCGCCAAGAGTTTGAACACTTAAAAGGAGATTTTGGTGAAAAGTAAAGTAACATACTATCCTTTCAGAAACTTGATGCCATGGCTGGGCTGCATCCTTATTTGCCATATGTCATCCTTTTCCTATAATTTTTCTGTGCCAAATTAATCGTATTCGTTTATCATCAAAACAAATACTAAATAGTACATGATTCATACTGTCCAACAAATAACATTCTCTGTGACTTTCTTCCCAAAAGTAAGGTGCATAAAACAGCATTCTCCTGGGAGTTTGCTGTACTTTATCAAAAAGAAAAGACAATCAAAGAAAGGAAGATGGGGTAAATTTTAAATGACTCATGATTTAACCTTGCTATCACCTTCCCTCCCCCATACAAATTGCTTTCAGATTGTAAATGGGAATGCATCTGAACTGCTGGAAGGTTAATAAGGAAAGACACTGAAAATACAAATGCGCTTGTATCTCTGTTGGCCCTCAAGCTATCTCTAAAGTTCATCACTCTTCCTGGTATTTCACAAATCTCCAGGTTATTTAGTATTATTGAAGACTTCTTTGTAAACTGTTAGCACCCAGATATTCTTATATAGGTCGTATATAGCTCTTTCAGACATTCATACAAGCAGTGCATTCAATAAGAAACTCCTAATGCCTTCTAATTTCCTGTTTTCCTAATGGGCAGAATCAGTATTTTGTATTCTTCAGGAAAAATTTAGAGTTAATCAGACTGGAAATTAGCCTCATAAATTTATCTTACTCTATGGCCTAGAGCTAAATTTCTGAAATTTTTATTTAATTTCTACACATTCTGGTAGCTGTTTTTAGCATGTGATATCCATTGATTAATTTTTACAGGGAGAAAATTGAATCTGTATTTTAGACAGTACACAAATCATATTGTTTCTATGCAAAATTATATATGCATATTAATTACTACTATTTTGTCCACATGAAGCTTCTTTAACATAAAGATTTTTACTAAACTAATTGCAACCATACTTTAAAAAGAAGACATGAGATTATCCTTTACTGAAACAACACTTTCTTAAATGTGGGATGTATCCCTGTTGTGTGAGGAAATGGAGAAGGATTTACATTTTTGAACTAGCGGTACTTACCCGATACTCACTAATAATACTAAGAATGTTAGTATTCTAATTTAATCTTTAATAGTATTCTATTCTAATCTTCTAATAATACTAATAATTAGAAGAATGTTGCTTGGGATTAGATCGAATGGCTTTATTCTTCCTTACACTCTGTTGCCTTGGAAAGTTAGAGATCACCCTCAGTCTCCTTTGACAGGTGGTAAGCTTTTTCTTCTCATTTACCAGATCCCAGTTTTCCATTCGTCTGAAAACACGTTCCTCCCATGGGATGATTTTCTATGTCTCGGATCAAGAAGAGAATGACTTCATGGCTCTCTTCTTAGCCCACGGCCGCTTGGTTTTCATGTTTAATGTTGGCCACAAGAAACTGAAGATTAGAAGCCAAGAGAAATACAGTGATGGTTTGTGGCATGATGTAAGTTGAAGGCAGAGAATATTATTATCAGCCAATGTCCACCACTGTCAAATGGACTGACACTAATACCCACCAGGGGTTTTTCTAGAAACATCCATTTAAAAATTCTGTTGCTATATGTTCAATTTCAAAGCCTTCATTAACTCATTATAAAAATCTTGAAGCATATTATTTTAAAAGAAATACAGTCTGAGTATAATATTTTTGACAGATCAATTTTTTTTAGTGTAGTTATTTTAAACAAAAGATCAATGGCCAACATAAACCGACGTTTGGTTTTTAAGGATATTTCACTCGACTGGTTTTTTTTCCACTGCCTATAATGTTCTAAATTTTCAATGATTGCTGAGTGTCTCGTAGACTAAGCTATGGAAGGTACAAAGTGAAGAGTAAATCTGTTAGGACAACAGGATACAACAGGTAGAATAACCTAAATATCAAAGCAATTCAGTGTGTATATACTGGAAAGAGTAAGCAATGTCAGCTGCATTACAATTAATTATAATTAAATTTACAAGAGAAAGCACATGGGCTGGCCAGCTGGGCAGAGCCTCAGAGAACTCTGCTAAACATAAGCTGTATTTGGAAATTAAGCCTATAACTTTAAATCAAGCATTAAAGGAAGAGACTCCTAACCTTCAGAGAAAGGACCACTTTTTTAAAGAACTTCTGTGGCATTGCAGTAGCAAAGTTGGGAGGAGAGGCAACCCAGCCTTCTCTATTGTCCTTCTCTCCATCCAGGTGATATTTATTCGGGAAAAGAGCAGCGGCCGACTGATAATTGATGGTCTTCGAGTCTTAGAAGAAAGTCTTCCCCCTACTGGAGCTACCTGGAAAATCAAGGGTCCTATTTATCTGGGAGGTGTGGCTCCTGGAAAGGCTGTGAAAAATGTCCAGGTAAGCCAGACGTGACCAGGTAGAGCCATCGACCTTTAGAGCTGGAAGATCATTTACTCTGGCCCTCATTTTACGATTAGGAAACTGGCAAAAGTAAAGCTGTAGTTTGGCTGGAGATGGGGTACATAAGTGGGTATTGTCCTGAGGTTGTCTGTCCACCCTGTGACATTACAAAGCCCAGAGTGATCTTTTGATTCTAGGGTAGAGGTGAGATGAAAAATGTTTCAGAGATACAAACTATCATGAAAATTTATGTCTCAAGGAGATGCTTATTTGTTCAGCAAGTAACCATACTTTTAATCTTAAAAAAATACCCAAGAAAGAATTCCCTGGCGGTCCAGTGGTTAGGACTCAGTGCTTTCACTGCCATGGCCTGGGTTCAATCCCTGGTTGGGGAACTAAGATCCTGCAAGCCATGTGGCACAGCCGGAAAAAAAAAAAAAAAAGCAAGTCATTCCATTATATCAATATATTATTGGATGAAAAAAGCCTTTCAGGCCCTTATGTAAACTATGATCTCATTTTCGTTCCTTATACACACACACATACACACAATTTGTAAATGTGCAAGGAAGTGTGGTTACCCCTGGGGAGACGTGAGGATATAGTAGAAAACAACAACAACATTATTTTTGTAATTTAAAAGTTTAAAATATTGGACCTTTAAAAATTATCTAGCAATAAAGGAATGCATCAAAGGACTAAGTTTTTTAACATAAATATAGATTTGACTTTAACACAAAGAATTAATATACTTCTAAGATCTGTTAATATATGTGGATAAAGCAAAAAAGGGGGAAAATGTTCATGTTTAATTAGATTTTAGGTAAGTACCCCCAATTTCATGATAACTTCTTTAAAAGAAAGATTTCCAAAGCAGTGTGAAGTCAGTTATCTCAAGTGGCCCGTGTTCCATGTTCTGTAGTATGATAAATGCTCAACCACAAAACAATGAAGACAGTGAAGCAAGCTTTCTGCTGTTTATTTAGCCATGGTAGATTTAACGGTTAAGAACTTTGCTAGCCCTCATCAGCATTAGGTGATCTAGGGCACAGCTGTTCTTCTTGAAGAGAAACAAACGAGGGTATTTCTAATGTTCAATTTGAAAACCACAGCTACAATTTACCTTGTCTTGAAAAACGTAAAAATTTTCGTTACCTTAATTACGGTAGGCTGTCATTATCAAATACAAAATTCCAGCTTCAAAGAGCTAGTTATAAAGCAACTACCTGGAAGACTACTGATCATTCAGATAGCTAAGATAAATAAGGCAAGAAATTACTTGGTTTCTCTCTGGACTCAAATCCCTTCATTTTGTTTCCCTTGGGTACATCTGTGAGTGTTGAGAAAATGGATTTTAAGAAATGTCTTCTTCTCTCAGATAAACTCAGTCTACAGCTTCAGTGGCTGCCTCAGCAATCTCCAGCTCAGTGGGGCCTCCATCACCTCTGCTTCTCAGACATTTAGCGTGACTCCTTGTTTTGAAGGCCCAATGGAAACAGGAACATACTTTTCAACAGAAGGAGGATACGTGGTTCTAGGTAACAATGACTTATGTTAAAACGTGAATCATGAAATACTTCATTCCTAGAGGTGGCTGACAGGGATATTGGGCCCAAAGATAAAAACCAGAAAATCTAACTCAGCCCTAGAAAATGGCCTCTTTCCATAAGGACCACCTTTCTCCTCTCCTACCCTCCAAACTAGACACATGGACCGTGCCCATCCCTGTTTGCTTTCCCCAGCCAGTGCTTCTCCACAGCTGCCAAACCTCTGGAGGTAGACCATCTTGGCCCCTTTAGAATTTCCTATGCTGTACCATGGTCTAACCTGTGTTGGCTCTTGGCCACCTCAGTCTCTAGGTCTTTCTCTGCTCCCTCTAAGCATCACCCATTGTTCCTACTAAGGAAAGGTCCACTTCTTCCCCTTGCCAGCAACTCTAGCAGACAACACTATCCCAAAAACATTTTATTTCTGGATTTTTATTCTCCTCAACTCTTACTCTCTCACTCATTCAACAAAGTTTTTATTGTGTGCCTCTGGTATGACAGTCCCTATGCCAGATGATGGAACATAATAGTTCTAAAAATAAATAAATAAAATCCTGGGACTTCCCTGGCGGTCCAGCGGTTAAGATTTTGCCTTCCAATGCAGGGGGTGTGGGTTCGATCCCTGATCGGGGAGCTAAGATCCCACATGTCTCGCGGCCAAAAAACCAAAACATAAAACAGAAGCAATATTGTAACAAATTCAATAAAGACTTAAAAAAAAAATAAAAGTAGCATCAATAATTCCAAAAAATAAATAAATAAAATCCTAAACAGACTGCACACAATCACCATCCAATCCATTCCACCAACATTCTATAGAGCAACCATTAGGTGTGAGGAAGGTACCAGGACAGATGCTGGGAAAGAAGATAGGAGAAGGGTATAAAACCACATGTTCCCTGCCCTCAACATCGTCTGAATAAAGACATTACAGTG
The DNA here is from genome assembly GCF_005190385.1 of Monodon monoceros. Taxonomy (NCBI): domain Eukaryota; kingdom Metazoa; phylum Chordata; class Mammalia; order Artiodactyla; family Monodontidae; genus Monodon; species Monodon monoceros. Next base: position 41,745,091 of record NW_021703771.1, on the reverse strand, counting down.
CAGCCAAGTATTCCTTCTTAAACCGCCCGCATATCCAATAGAATAACCACAGGTAATATATCCTCTCTTTGTCTAACTCATGGTTTTACTTTCCTTTCTCATCCTTTATCCCTACTAAAACACCTACAGGCACATTTCTCAACCCTTCATTGAATTTCGGTGAGAAGAACTCAAAGACTTGGACAGCCTGAAAAGCATAGCAACCTGCACAATTTATGTTCTCGATAAACATTAATTAATAGCGGGAAAAATTAAAAAGTTATCTATGAGGAGACACGTCAAATGAACATTATTAAGATGCCCAGGTTTGCAATGAGTCTCTTGGAGTGAACACAGCTAGTCTTAAGAAGAATTCATTTTCTTGCATCACTGCAATAACAGCTCCTAACTGCTTTTGCTGCTCTCACTTTGTTTTTCCTCCCAAATGCTCTGCAGCACTGGCACCAGTTACTTTTTTAAGAATTATTTTAAATACAGATCTGATCAAGTCAGCTCCCTTGCTCAATGACTGCAAAGTCAAGTCTGCCTTCCATACTGGAGCACTAGAGCCCTTCCCAGTGTGGCTCCCACCAGCCTTCCCCATTCACCTTGCCTCCGTCTACCCTTACAGGGGACAGTCCAGCCACACTGGCATTCACAGTGCTCTCCAAATGTTCCAGCCTCTGTACTTGTGTTCAGACGACTCACTCTTCCCAGTTTGCTCTTTCCTCCTTCTCACTTTTGAGATATTAAATGGTCCTGCTAGTTGGAATCAATTTCTCCTCACCTGTGCTCACATAGCCATGCTGTGTTTTCAGCAAGCTGTTTCCTCCCCAGGCCCCAGAGCAGGAGTGGTGTGCTAGTTATCTCAGACCCCCACGGAGCTTTCCACAGTGTGTTGGACATGGAAAACAACACTTTCTGCTTACCTATTGAAAAATGCGTCGAACTTTCAAAAACAAGTAAAAAACCTGCAATCAAACCATGGTTACAAAATTTAGGTTGCTGTTCTTGAGAACTAATAGTATTTCTCTCCATAGATGAGTCTTTCAATATTGGATTGAAGTTTGAGATTGCATTTGAAGTCCGTCCCAGAAGCAGTTCTGGAACCCTTGTTCACGGCCACAGTGTCAATGGGGAGTACCTAAATGTTCACATGAAAAATGGGCAGGTAATGTGTTAAAAATTGTCTTAACAGTCTGTCTCCTCTGATCTTGGATTCTGGATCTGAAGCAGGTTTATTTCACAGAATTATTTCATCAATCTTTCCTAACTGGGGGAAAGAACAAACAACAGGGAAGGTATAACATAAAATTAAAATGCAGGCAATATTTGGATTCAGATTCATACGTTGGGAATTGATTTGATTAGAGCAAAGAGCCACGAAATTGTGGCAAAAATCAATAATTAAAAGGTTTTAACAAAAGAATCGGAAGAGAAATTTTTTACAACAAATGGAAGCAGCAAACATGTTCAACTATCAAAACCAACAAGTACTAAAACATCGCTCTATAATCTATATGCATATATTTTCAACTACTAAAAACAAAAAATTCTGTTATAAACACCACTTTCATCCTTAAATAATATTACTAAAGAACATTCATGAGAGTACTCAAATAAATATGAAGCATATTTTCAATGATGTCCCTAACTTAATATAACTGATTTTCATTTGAGTTCCTGTATATTCTATTAAACCATATAATAATAAAACAAATCCTTATATGGTGCTTTACTGTGTGTCAGATACCATTCCAGTTGCTTTATATGGATTAACTCATTTAATCCCCCCAACAGCTCCATGAAGTAAGTATTATAGTTATCACCCTTATTTTGCAAATGAGAAAACATGGCGCAGAGTGACATAAGTGGGAGCGCTGGGGTGGGAACCCAGGCAGTCTGGCTCTTAGAGTCCATGCTCTTCATCAGTACCTTAGCCTGCCTTGTATAACACATTTCATCTTTAAAATTAAAGGAATTTATTGTGTTATCTTACTGTTCCTTGCCCCCTCTTCTCTCCTGTGTCATTATTTTGTTCTCTCTCTGAGGAACAGTTTAAACTTTCTGTAGCCTACTAAAGAGTGACCCCTTGTGTTCAAATTGCAAAGCTAATCATGTCTGGATGTTTTCTCCTTCCCTGTGGTAAATGTAAGAAATTTCATTTTATCACAATGAGGAGAAATGAAATTAAATTCCACAATGTGCCTTGTCTTTTGCAGGTCATAGTGAAAGTCAATAATGGTATCAGAGACTTTTCCACCTTAGTGACACCCAAGCAGAGTCTCTGTGATGGCAGATGGCACAGAATTACAGGTGAGAAAAGCTGAGTGTCCTGGGTTTCCTTAATAAAGTGAGCCTACACACCCACCTGTGGCATGATGGCTTGGCAGAACTTAGACTATAACTTATATGACAGAATAGGTAATAGATGACAGTCTAAAAGTGGCCAAGAGAAGAGAATCAAATGTTACTGTACTAAAATGTGTATATTGAATCCACATGTGATTTGAAAATACTAATGCTGCCAGAATAGTCTTCGGGAGTTGTTTAAATAATGCATACCTTATGGAGCAAAGAAGTAGCAGAAAGAGTATCCTAACTATTATCCCTTTCAAAGGAAAATGTTATTTTTTGCTTAGACACTGATGTTTTCAGTGATTAGAGGAAAGTGTATGGTTTATTCCAGAATAAATAAAAGCCATTACTGTAATGAATTATTGCCTTTCATGTGAAAATTAATCACTTCAGTGTCACTTATGACCACTCTTTTCTCTGTATTTCAGTTATTAGAGATTCAAATGTGGTTCAGTTGGATGTAGACTCTGAAGTGAACCATGTGGTTGGACCCCTGAATCCAAAACCAGTTGATCAAAGGGAGCCTGTGTTTGTTGGAGGTGTTCCAGGTAAGAGTTATTTTAAAAGGACAAGTTTCCAAATCCAAAAAGACACTAAGTTCTCATAACTGTTATTATACTATTAAGAATTGAGCTATGTATTTTCATAATTCATCTAATAACTCAAAGGATTTTATATACAATATCCTTTCATAGGAAAAAGTGTACTGACAATTATGAAACGTTATCCAAGGATCAAAACAAAGTAACACATAAGAACTACACCACGGCATTCTAACCAGTAGATAACTTCTCTCCCTCTGCTGCATCTGCTTAATTTTTTTCTCTTCACTTTACATACCCTCCTCACATACACACAGTGAAACACACTCTATCTTATCTCTGACACAAAGAAAACTCATACACTATTGCTGCTCTAGGATCTGAGGAAGAACCTTGGAGCACTAAAAGTTTGTGGATAGTTGCTCCTCTTCCACACTAAGAGAGAATACACAGTTCTTCCCGACCAGGACTAGTTTGAAATGTGAAAACAGCTGCAGACCAGAAGTTCCGTTGTTCCTATGTAGTCACATTCCCTGAGAGGTTCCCAGCTGCAGTTCTGTAAACATCATCAGTGACATCACTGCTGTCATCTGCCAAGAATGGTGTATAATCCAGGATGGTGATAGGACACTTATGGACCCTCCACAATTACTTTAAACCTCTGAAGCAGGGACCATGGCCTTATGTTGAAAGTGATTGTTTCACACACTTCATCAACTTGGAAAAATTGAATGATAAAGGTAGCAAGAGGGAAAAATCAAGCTTTTACATCTGGAATTTGGTGGGGATTTTAAGGAAAAACTTAACATGGTTTTACCTCGCATCCTAACTAGACTATTTTAGACTGACCCATGTAAAGGCAAATAATGCTTTAAGAGAGTGAGAAAGATTAAGCATCCAGTCTTGCGTACTCACAAAATAGTAGCAACAAAGCACTCTTCTGCTTTGTAATATGAATTTTTCAAATACCAGTATAGACAATAACAGTAACTCACTGATGAAATATTTGAGACCCTCAAAAAGCAACGCTTCTTCTCCTTTACTCCTGCTGTCCACTCCCATCTCCATTTCTCAGTCCTCCCCTCCTGCTCCAGGCTTTGGTTCTGAAAGAAATACTGGCAGAAACCACATTGCACTTCATGCAGGTACAGTATGGAAGACATGTCCTATCAGTTCCTCCATTTCTGCACATTGCTTTCTTCCGGGAAATCAAAACGTAGTTTAAAATATTTCACAGGTTCCCAGGGGCCTACAGGATCAAAGTCAGCCTGGCATGCAAGGTCCTGATCATCTGCCCCCCCCCGCCCCCACCTTGCCCCTGCCTCTGGGGCCTCCCCCTACCTGCTGGGACTTGCAGTCCTCTGGATGTTCAATGATGGTCTCTTTGCTCCAGGCCTTTGCACAAGTGCACAAGGCATCAGTTTCTGGAAGATGTCCTTTCTTGCCTCCCCTAGTACATTTTCAAGGAACTTCTCCCACTCTTCCCCCAACTTTACTCTTATTGACCTTGAGGATCCAGCTCAGACTTTTTACACACATGCCCCCCTCCCACTAGAGTGTGCTATGCATACCACCTTTGTGGCACTTATTGCAGAATATTGTTGAAGCTAAATTGTACACTCCTTGCTGCCAGAGAACACGACTTCAACACACAACAAATATGTATTGAGTGTCTATTAAGCACTGTGCTAGGCTCCAGAAGATGAACAAAACAAGCGTGGGCTCATGGAAGTTATGGTATTTGTTCTTTACTTTGCACGCAGAGTGCTTACTATATCAAATATTTGTCTCTCATTCAAACAAATATTTGTCTCTCTGATTTGTGTTTGTTTTCAGAGTCTCATCCCAGCATTACACACTGCCATCATCTCTCACTGTAAGACTTGCTAAGCTCTACAGACTGGGTGGGAAAGATATACCTGAAGCCAAATTCTGCCTGCCTGAGACATGCAATGAATAGCAAATTTTAGCTAATGAGCCAACACACAGGAGCTAGCAAGGCATACTCACCAGCCCACTGCACCACTGCAGCCCTTAATTCCATCTACGAATCATGCCAGCAAGCCTAGAACAGAAGCAATTATAATTTAAGCCGAACATCATTAATCACATAATTTTGAGCTGTTCAAGATTAATTCCAGTAAAATCACATCAGAAACTGGGGCATGAAAAAGAATAACTAAAGGAAATTAGGCATAAACAAAACCCCTATATGCACTGAAATCTCTTAGAATCCCAACCAGCTCTCTTATACAAGGCAGAACCCTGGTAACACATTGTTTCTATCAATAAAAAGTTAATGCATTGAAATTCAATGAACTTTATACCAGAAAATTCAACTTCATTGTATGATCATTTAAAAATCAAAATTAGAAGTTAATTTTTTGAGTTAAGGACGATTCATTCCTGTACTGAAGATCCTGCATTATTCTGTATATAGTCAAGCTTTCAACCTGCGGAATGTTTGCTCTTAAAATCATGTGTTGATTTTATCAATCAATTACTTAGGGTTCTGGGGCACTTTATTGTCACTACTGCAATAAATTGTGTAGTGAATTATGCAGACCATAATTTCTACATGAACTATTTCCTCTAGAATTTGTCCCCCATGAACCAAAGGGTGGTAAGCTTGGGCAGAATCAAAATCCATGTTCTAAAACTAGTGTCCAAAATGAACAGAAGAAATAGATGTTTCTACCCCTTACATTCTTTCCTGTTCATCTTTATTCTGATGATGAAGTACACTGAACAGGCGTGAAGAATATATATAGTCATACTAATCTAGAGACAAAGGGAATTGATCTCTTAGGCCCCTTCCAAATCTAAGACCTGATAATTATCATTCTAAATATGAAATGTTATTTCCATGATTTATTTTCAATACAAAGCTTCCACATATTCTTAATCTACATTGCTTGGAAAACTTATTACAGCTGCTTGATGGTATTTAATCTTCCCTTTTTTATCTTCCCTCCTGAGTTACTGATTTCTAAGTGTTTTCCATCTTTTATCTGCTACTGCTCACATAGCTGTTTTGTACATAATAATAAGCTTTCACTAAATGGATTTTAATTTCATGATATTTCTAAGCTCTCTAAATTGCTTTAAATTATATTGCTTCTATCATCTCAACACATTTAATTGTGTCTGTACAATTAATAAGCATCAAGGCTTCTTCTAGATCTCTAATTAAGATAATGGGAGGAAAGTCCCCTGGCATACCCCAGGGCACCTGTACCCACACAAAGACTAGGCTAGTTATCATTATCCTATTTATAGTTCTTCAGCCCTGAGCTCAGAAAAATTAAAATTTAGTTTACTTGAATTCATTATTTTCTCATTATATTTTATGAGCTTGGCAGAAATGTGGAGGATTAAGGATGAAGGGTAATGATACAAATTAAACAAACATTAACCAATTCCAAGAAGAGTTTGGAAGCTAAATTTTCTTTCCTCTGTCTCAGTAAAGCACACAAAATAAGTGAGGCCCAGGTGAAATGAACTCTAAAAAGCATATGTAGATCCCAAAAATTCACTGCTGAGGCTTTACTTGTAAGAGGTAAATTTCAATGGTAAATACACAGCTGAATTATACTCTGAAATTTGATCATGGAAAACATGGCAAAACTTTAAAATTACTACATGTTCATATTACTTCAAAAGCAGATAATATTTCTGAGAAAATGCGTAAATTATTACTATATTCCGTCTTTGACATGTAAATCATCTTGATAATGTGAGCGGTTATGATGTATATTTTTGCCACAAAGTAATATTTGGGCTTGGAACGCCTCAACTGCAGTCTTTGTGTTCATTTCTTTCTTTTTCCAGAGTCTCTACTGACACCACGCTTGGCCCCTGGCAGACCCTTCACAGGCTGCATCCGTCACTTTGTGATTGACGGGCGCCCAGTGAGCTTCAGTAAAGCAGCCCTGGTCAGCGGTGCCGTGAGCATCAACTCCTGTCCAGCAGCCTGACACAGCAGAGCTACTCAAGTACAAAGTTCTTTAGAGCACTGAAAGAAACACAAAGCCAGCCAGGAGGAGTGGCAGTTCTTCCTCTTGGTAGAAGCTTTCATCTAGTTGAGCAGGACTTAAATGAATCATCAGGGACTGGATGTTTATTATTTCTTATTTGGATTCTTACACCTTGGATCCAAAATGCCTGCCATGGATAACAATCAAAGGAGCGTTAAACTTACCTGTATTGTATTACTTCCTGCTGGCGAAATTACTGTTCCTGTGTCTAATAAAATAGAAGGGATTCTAAATAAACACTGGCACACATTTTTAAATCGTGGCTAGATTCTCAGATTCATCTTTCATTTAGGTAAGATAACATTCAACCTATACCAAAATATCTTTGGTATACTTTCTTTATTTGAAAAGATTTACTAATGTACATAAAATCTAAAATTAGATTATAGATTTGCTTTTAGCACTTTTGTTTGGTCTATCAGTATAGCAAGAATATTTTAGTTTTGCTTTTTTTTTTTTTTTTTTTTTGTGGTACGTGGGCCTCTCACTGTTGTGGCCTCTCCCGTTGCGGAGCACAGGCTCCAGACGCGCAGGCTCAGCGGCCATGGCTCATGGGCCCAGCCGCTCCGCAGCACGTGGGATCTTCCCGGACCGGGGCACGAACCCGTGTCCCATGCATCAGCAGGCAGACTCTCAACCACTGCGCCACCAGGGAAGCCCCACATTTTAGTTTTATCAAGGTTTAATAAAGTAAATTTCTAACAAATTATCAGAAAATGGTAATATAATTTGTTTCCAGGAGAGAAAGAAAAGAAAGCCTCAATCGAATAAATGCCTACTTTTTTTCCTTTCTTCCTTAAAAGAAAAAAATTGTGCATGAGGGGAGGTTCTTGTAGGATATTGTTACTGTGTGTTCTGTAGGAATCATGAAAGACATTATAGCAAAGAGAATAAGACAAAGTCATACAATTCCACTTAAAAGTATAGAAGTCCTTTTATTAAAAGTTTTTTCCCCCACATACCTGCAACACAACTAGTCTTATTTCTAAAATTTTAAAATTATTTTTTAGGTATATATATATTAATAAAGTCTAGAAAAGGAAAAATAGGCTTGACTAGCTGGTAGAATATTAAAATATACAGACTGAAATAAAAGAATTATACATGAAAAGATAATCAACAATGAAGACAAAATGAGAAAACAGACCCTCATATCAATAGGATTGAAGGTACATAAGAGGAGTGACTTTTGGGGTATGGGGAGGGAGTATAAAGTATTTTGAGGAATTACTAAGGGAATAAAATAAGCTCTTACATATATATGTAATTATTTACATTCCCCTACTACCCTCATGTCTCAGGTACATTAATAATAATGATGAAGATCAACAAAAATAGCTAATATCCATAGAGGACTTACTAAGTGACAGCCTCCACAGTAAGCTAAATTAAAGCAGATTTCACTTGATCATCACAGTAATCCGATGAGGTAGCATTTGCAGATGAGAAGCCTGAGATTTAGAACGATTAAATACCTCGCCTGCTGTCATTCAGCTAGACTGAGGAGCCAGAATTGGAAATAGGACTGCTGCCTGCCTCCAGGGGCAGTATGACTGTCCCCTTGCTTCCTGCCCCCAGGGGACTGTCTGCCTTCAGGCCAACTCTCAACTGGTCTCTAAAGCTGGAGTCACAGACTCAACCACCTATACAGCCAGAGAGGTATCATGAAGGAGTGAACCTGGTGGTGTCTGACAGAAAATCAAAAGGGCCAGAATTTCCAAAAGAAGCTGGAAATGTGAAATTTGAGGGGCTTGAAATGGCCTGATTTTTCAGTTAGTAACTAATTAAAATTAAAACAACAGCAATCACAAGCGCAAAATACTGGGCTGACCAAACAAAACTTTCTGAGAGCTATGGCCTCTGGGCCTATGTGGCTTCTGAGCTGAAGACTCTGAAGCCAATAGTCTAGGGCCTTAACCAGTACAGATTGGACCAATGCTTAAGACACATTAAGCCTTCACAGTCCTCCCTACAACAGACCCAAGATGGAGGCAGTAGCTCTGGAACATCCTGCCATTTTCTTTTCCAAGAGATTTTCCTGAGACATCCTAGAGGGCCATTCTATGCCCTTCATTCTCAGCAGTGGCCCAGACCCTGGCCAGACCTCCAGTAACTACAACAAGTGTGTACGCAGACTCACATATATGCAGACTAAAGTCACAAAAATTCTTCTACCTTCTCTGCAATTTACAGGGCCACTTCTTTGCAGTTATTATTTCACATTCTTATGCTCAGCAAGTAAGAATCTACTGACCCATATCTGCTGACCCTCTTAACCACACAATGTCCTTCTGAAACCTTGAATTTACCATTTATAAGAGCTTGATTCAGTTCTTAGATGGGACCCCATCTTCTCTCAACTGTCTAGGGAGAAAGAAGTATGATTTCCTTTCTTAGTTAATCATAGTATATTGGAACTTCATACAATAGATTAGAGGGGCTTCCCTGGTGGCACAGTGGTTGAGAGTCCGCCTGCCAATGCAGGGGACATGGGTTCGTGCCCCGGTCTGGGAAGATACCACATGCCGTGGAGTGGCTGGGCCCGTGAGCCATGGCCACTGAGCCTGCGCGTCCAGAGCCTGTGCTCCGCAACGGGAGAGGCCACAACAGTGAGAGGCCCGTGTACCGCAAAAAAATATATATATATATATAGATTGGATGTTCAGAGTAATTTTGACTAGTTGTCATTCATGGCCCCTGCCAGTTCAGAGCACCTTGGAAATCAAGAGGCCTCCCATAGCCCCAGTTTGAAGAAGCAGCCCTATTTGGGCCTGTATCCCACTTCCTCCTCTCATGGCCACAGCTGACTGGGTGAGGGCACCATTCTATTGCTTTCCAGTGAAGCAACATCCCACCATCTGGTGGTATGAAAAGATGAGTTCCAACAACTGAAAATTTTCTCTTGAAATTGTGAATTGGGAAACACAGAAAGAATCAAGCCCATAGCAATAATAGCTGAAGCCAAAATGATCTTACCTAGAAGCATGGTTTTAAGTGTTTACCATACACATTTATAGACACATACTTCCCATTCTATAAACATAGAATAATATATATCCACCTACCCTCTGTCCAGTAAGAACCACCTCAGTTCTCAGCGCACAGTTCGTAAGGGGGCATCTCAGAAGACACTGGGCTATTTCTGTTCCCTGGGCTCCCACTTCCTTGTACATAGCATGGTAGTAGAGGGTGTTAAGTAGGGTCTTTGCTTACCTTAATTGGTGACTACAGCCTATAACTAGGACCATAAAGCAGTAAATACACATTTTAGGTTCACCAAACTTTGAGGTGTGAAGCCAATCCCTTCTCTTTAGGACTGGCTCAAAGAAGTCATTTCAGTATAACCAGCAATGTAAAACCACAATGCCCCCAACAGACTACATACATGTCACACACACACACACACACACACACACACACACACACACACACACAGTCTGTATAAAGGCAACAGAAGAGGCACTGTCCAGAATGTAAGTTCCACGAATTTTTGTCTGTCATCCAATGATGTGTTGTAAGAGCCTAGAACAATGCCTGGCATGTAGGTATATGCTCAATAAATATTCTTTGAGTAAATTTCAGGAAAGCCAAGTTTCCATAAAAGTTACCCCCTCATCTCACCTCCCAAGGCAATCACTTAAAAAGTGCCTGGCAATCTTCAGAAAGGAAAAAGTGATACTGACTTCTCCACTTGGGTTCCCCTGAGCCCCAGGGATCTCTGATTTGCCTGAAGACATGGAGAGAAGACAAGGGGAAAAAATGGCATAGCTGATCAGAGAGACAAGAAGCATTCCCTCAAGTCTTTGGTAACCTTTCAAGTCCTGAAAAGTAGAGGAAAAGATCAGCTACCATGGATAAGGCCACTCAATTTGTAAACTTCACAACACCGGAGGACACCATTCGCAGAGGATACTGCTAGGGGGCAGGATGGGGTGGGCAGAGCATAGATGAGTTTTAGGGGTGAAAGCCTGCTAATCTGCCAAATCATGTGACAGAGAGGCTCACACTGAAGAGGAATGTAACATGACACTACCAACCAGAAGAATAGCAACTGAATCCCTCAAGGAAGGAAGTGTAGTGATGGTAGCTGCTTAGCACTGAGTCCCTCACTAGCCCAGCCAGACCACAGTGAGTTTACAGTGAGCTAAATCAGCAACCTCAGAGAACACATTTTCAAATGATCATGTCTAAAGATGGATGATTCGTGAGCTGATGTCAACCGAAAGGAAGGTTATGAAAGCATGATGCCACAGGGTTGCCCTCAGACTGTTTATAATACTCCCTTCACAGAAAGCTCCTGCCTAGGAATGTAAGGAATATGGGAAGGCATTTATTCAAGGTAGAAGCCTTAGAAGACTAAAGAATTCATCCCAGTGAAAAACTCTATTTATCCTCCTAATGTTTAAAATTTGCAGTGAAGTCCCACTCTCATTTCTGATATCAGTAATCTGTGTCCTTTTTTCTTGTTAATTCTGCCTAGAGGTTATCAATTTTATTGGTCTTATCAAAGAACCAGATTTTGGTTTCATTGATTATTCTCTATTATTTGTCTTTTATTTAATTAATTTTTTCATCTTATTTCTTTCTTTCTGCTTATTTTGGGTTTAGTTTGTTCATCTTTTCTTCTTTCTTAAGGTGAAAGCTTAGATTAATTGACTTTAGACATTTCTTTTTTTTCCCTTTTGGCCACACCGTGCTGCATGTGGGGATCTCAGTCCCCCAACCAGGGCTTGAACCTGTGCCCCCTGCAGTGGAAGCTTGGAGTCCTAACCACTGGACCACCAGAGAATTCCCCTACATTTCTTCTTTTCTGATGAAAGAATTTAAGGCTTTAATTCTAAGCACTACTTTAGTTGTACCCCATGTGTTTGATATGTTGTTTTCATTTTCATTCATTTCAAAATACTTTCTAATTTCTCCTGTAATTTCTTCTTTTATTCATGAGTTGTTTGAAAGTGTTTCATTTAGTATTCCAATATTTGGAGAGTCTCCAGACATTTTTCTGTTGAATTTGAATTTAATTCTGTTGTGGAACATACTTTGCACACTCTGCATACTTTGTTTTGTTGCCTATAACATGGTCTATTCTTGGTAAATTTTCCATGTGTGCTTGAAAAGAATGTATAGTATTCTGCTGTACTGTTGTTCTACTACCAGTTGTTGAAAAATGTTAAGCTATAAATGTGGAGTTATTTGTTCTTTCCATCAGTTTTTGATTCATGTACTTTGAAGCTCTGCATAACATTTAAGATTGTATGACCCTTTTATCATCATGAAATGTCCCTCTTTATTTCTGGTAGTATTCCTTGCTCTAAAACCTTCTTGTCTATTATTAATATAGCTACTCCAACTTCCTTTTGATTAATGTTTACATGGGATATCTATTTTTATCCTTTTATACTTTTAATTTAAAGTAGGTTCATGTAGTGCCTGATTAGCTCAATCAGTACAGCATGAGACTCTTAACGTAGGTTCATGTAGGCACCATCCACTTTTCTAGCCAATCTCATAATCTGTCTTTTAACTGAAGTATTTACACCTTTTGTAATTAATGCAAATGTCAATATGGTTTGGTTTACATCTATTATCTTTGTTCTTTTTTTCCTCTTTTCCTGCCTTCTTTAGGATTGAGTGATATTTATTCCATTTAATCTCCCCGACTGGTGTATTAGCTCTCTGTTACTGTTTGCTTTTAGAGATAAATCTAAAGTTTACAATTACATATTTACCTCATCACAATCAATCTTCAAATACTATTATGCCATTTCATAAATCACCGAAGACACAAAAGTAAACTTCCATTTTCCTCCTCCTGTCTTTTTTGCTATTGTTACCATACATTATACTTTTATGTAAATTATTGTTATTAGTTTTACTTTAAACAGTCATTTGCCTGTTAAATAAATGTTTAAAAATGAGAAAAAAGTCTTTTATATTTACCCACATATTTTCTATTTCTGGTGCTCTTTTTTCCTTATACAGATTTCCATCTAGTATCATTTTTTCCTGCCTGAAAAAACTTCCTTTAACATGTCTTCTAGTACTGATCTACTGATCTGCCTCTAGTACTGATGAAAAGTCCTTACCTCACCATTTTTGAGAGATATTCTAAAGATATGACTTCATTGCCTTCTTGCCTGCATGCTTTCGGATGAAAAGTGCTCTCATTCTTTTTGTTGTTGTTGTTCCTCTGAATGAATGTGTCCTTTTGTTCTATTGGGTTTTAAGATGTTCTCTTTATCCCTGGTTTTTAGACAATTTAATTATATAGTTTTTTGTTTGTTTTGTTTTATTCATGTCTATTTTCTTTGGGATCAATTAAGCTACTTGGACCTGTGAATTTATAGTTTTCATCAAATCTGGAAAAAATGTGGCCATTATTTCTTCAAGTATTTTTCTATTGTCCTCCCTCCTCCTTCTGGGAAGCTACTTACATATATGTTAGACTGCTTGCTATTAAAACACAAAATTTATGCTCTTTTTTCCAGTCCTTTTTTCTTCATATTTCATTCTGGATAATTTGTATAGCTGTGTCTTCAAGTTCATTAATCTTTTCTTCTCCAGTGTATAATCTGTTCTTGATCCCATTCAGTGTATATTTTTATTTCAGAGATTGTATTTTTCATCACTAGAAGTTCAGTTGGGTCCATTTTATACCTTCCATTTCTCTCTTCATTGTGATTATGCTTTCATCTACTACTTGAACACTTACGGTAGCTTGTCTGCTAATGCTATCATCCAGCACTCTGAATCTGTTTCTATTGACTAAATGATTCTCTTGACTATGGACTGCATTTTCCTTCTTTTTTGCATGCCTGGTAATTTTTTGTTGGACACCATCATTGTGAATTTTACATTTTTGGTGCTGGATTTTACTGTAGTTCTTTAAATCTTGAGGGGTTTTTTCCCTCCTTGGATGCAATTTAGTTACTTGGAATCAGTTTGACCCTTTCCACTCTTGCTCTTAAGCTTTGTTAGGGCAGGTCCAGAGCAGCCTTCAGTCTAAAGCTATCCTCCACTCCAAACCCACCCCACTGAGGCAATATCTCACTGAGGACTCTACTCCATATATTAAAAGCTCTTTCCACTATGGTTGAATCACAAATTATTCCCAGCCTTGTATGAGCTCTGAGGAATTTTTCATTACTCCTTTCTCCTTTCCCATGATTCTTTCCCCAGCCTTGGGCAATTTCCTTAATGGATTTTTTTCTCTTCCTTTGAAGAGTATTAAATTTTTATTTGGCAAATAATTAAGTTATTCATGGATCATCTTGATTCTCTCAAGTCTTATTTTTAAACTTTGTTAAAGTTAGTATACATTAACCTTTAATCTAGTGCTACTTTAGACCTCCTACTAAGACATGACCTTTCTGAGGACTCTACTTAATGCCCCACAGGTTCAATAAGGTCTTTCTACTCTGGCTGGTTGGAATTCAAACATCTCCTAGCACTGTGTGAGCTCTCAGAATTTCTCCATTTATAAATCCCTGATGAAAAGCTTTTCTTTTCACCTCATGTAGCACACATGCATCTATATGCAAGTAATTATAAGCTAATAAACCTTTCACTTAAAAAGGTTTATATATATATATATCTTCAGGAGCAGAAAAGTAGACAAGAAACTGGAGAAACTATATCTGACACTAAAGTCAGTCTTTTGGAGAAAAAAAAATTTCATGGGATGAAGACTGGCAACCATCAAGAGGTAAAGAAAGCAAGCTGAGTTTCTTGGAACTATTACAAGAAGAAAAAGAAAACAGAAAGAGCTGGCCTACACCTCAAAACTGAACCTTAAGTCTAATTGAATAAAATTAAAAAATAAAATCTGAGGTTTCTCAATACTAACTGTAGACAATTTCAAGATGACTGGTTGGGACTTGAGGTAATAGTGTGACGATGAGACATAATTTTGCCTGGAAAAATAGGGGTTAGAATCACAGCCTTGACCTCATTATAATAAATTTAACCAATAACCTGAGCTCCCATATGATAGCAGTGTATATGCTTTGCAGATTAACCATGGACTAAGAATTTCCTTCAGTCTTGGGTATTATTTCAAAATGCATAACCCACAGGGCTCCATTTCTCACCCAGTATAATCATTCCTGGGCAGAACATTATCAAAAGACAGAAACTGGCTTAGGGTATTCAAGTGAAAGGATTCAGCTAAGTAGCAACCCAAAAATAAGCAAAGGAAATCAGCCCAAAACACATTAAGCATTTAGAATGGGCCTTTCCTGACTGATAATCAAGGTAGCTTAAGCTTCATTGTGAATTGTTGATATTAATGATCCACTGTGAGCAAGATGATCTCTAAGGCACTTTCTAATTGTGAAATATTATTCTGTCTTATCTATCAAACATAACTGATGGCTTTTCACTACACATGTTTTACAGACTACATTCCGGTTTTTCCCTACAAAAAGTAAATATTTCAACTACTGTCACCATCCAAAGGTGCCACCACTTTTATTTGCTTACCAGATCATAAGATGATGCTGGTCCATTACCCTTGACCTAGTCAAACCTCTACAAAAGACTTAATGATGGTATTTAGGATGCATTTCCTTGTTGCTTTGTGTAGGTGGCTTTCGCATTGTTGCAAAGACAGTGATGGGAACATTAGTTATTGTCAGGCAATGATTTCCAGGGCATCTTCGGAGTTGCCTAAATAAAAGAGCAAATGACATGTACTTAGATATAAAAAAGGAAATTTTTTTCAGAGGACCAAAGTTTGAGTGTATATTCATTCAACTGTTTTAAGTCTTTTTGAAATCTCTGAATGTCACAAAATAAATATAACACGGTGGCACTAATGAGGCAGACATTTTAGACTTACATTGCAAAGAAATTGTTGTTAAATGTTGTGCCATACATTTAATCAAAAGAAACTTATAAATACAAAGATAACCCTCCAGATGTTCTTTTGAAAGGTATGCAGTGATTGCTAAATGGCAAAGAGAAGTGGGGCAGGGGGGAGTGCATAGTTATAAACATAAGTGATAATACTATGGCAATTCATACATATATGCACCTTAAAATCACTCCAGTTGAGTGATTTTAAAACTAGAATATTTGTGGAAAAATATAAAACTGAACATATTATTCCACATACTATTCAAATGTTGATAGGATCTCAGGTTTAAAAGAGCCCTTAAATAACATCTAGTCTAAAAATACACCTAGTGCTTGAATTTCCTTTCCAACATCCCCATCAAATAATAACCCAACCTTAAACATTTCTAAAGACTATTGATCAGTATTTCTGAAGTAGCCTATTTTATTCTTGAATAACTCTGATGTTTAAAGTACCTACCTTATTAAGCTTAAATCTGTGTTCTGAAAATTCCAAGCCATGAGAAATCAAACAATGTACTATGGTAAACAGAAGAAAAGTGGAATAAATCCTATTATAGTTTTCTTCAATTTTGCAAAAATAGACTCGTCACCTCTCTATCACTCTCCTTCTGCCAAAGGTCAAGTCAAAGCCAAAGTGACATTGACTCTGAGGTCTGAGTCTTTTTCATATTTTGTAGCCTTAGGCCTAGCACAGTGCCCTGCACATAATAGCACTAAAGGTTTGCTTATTTGATTGAATGTTATATAATCTTGAAACTATTAACAAAAAACTAGCTAAATATTTACCCCCCAAAATTGGTCTATCATTCAGACTTACAATATACAGACTCTATGCTAAGAAAACCTAGGCTCTGGTAATTCTAATTTAATAACAGCAATGCTCCTAGGCTTCTTTCTTACTAATTGAATGTCAGCTAAAGCTTGCATTGATGATAGCCATTACACATCTCCTCAGCTGTTAGGACAAGAAGACTTTTTACCTGGTTAGTAACATCTCTTTCCCATTACAGGAAGCACTGGAGCTCAGCCCAGGCTCCAGCCCAACTGAAGGATCTCCCCCTTCCATTGGAAACCTCCTTGGCTGGGTCCCAAACCGAAAAGGCATAATTCACTGAAAACCTAGATTAGAAAGTTAAAATAATGGAGAGGAGGGGTGAGTTGTTTTTAAATAGTTCTTTGAAATTCTTAATATTAATTTTGCTATAGGCATATAGAAACATTCGGAAAATGACATACTTAATATAAAAGTACATAAATACTCTATTATATAACTCTCCTTTACATACAATTTTAAGTCTTGAGCAAATATAAAATAGCCACTAGATGATAAAGTAAACTGTGCCCTATGGTTAACATAACTGAAGTCCATTTATGTTATGTGAAAAAAAATTGTTTTCTTTTGAATGGTTATGGCAATTGACAAGCTTGAGCTCCCACTGCCTCTCTGCCTATCTAAACCCTTGTCTTCCTTTGAAGTACAGGAGTTTCACATCTGCCTGATATCTACAGCTATTCCTCTCTTCCTGGTGATTATTTGTTAACCCCTGCCTCTCTACATTTACAGTGCATTAGTTAAGAAAGTGCCTTGGAAGAGCTGGACTGACCTGGATTCAAATCCTGGCTCTGGCTCTTCCCAACTATGTGATCTTAGGCAAGGTACTTAACCAAGTATGCTTCTCAAAGATAAACTGAGCTCGGGGCTTCCCTGGTGGCACAGTGGTTGAGAGCCCGCCTGCCGATGCAGGGGACACGGGTTCGTGCCCGGGTCCGCGAGGATCCCACATGCTGCGGAGCGGCTGGGACTGTGAGCCATGGCCACTAAGCCTGCGCAACGGGAGAGGCCACAGCAGTGAGAGGCCCGCGTACCACAAAAGAAGAAAAAAAAAAGATAACCTGAGCTTAATAATATTATCTACCTCCAGGGTAATAGTGGGGATTAAATAAAGTAATACATGTGAAATGCAGTGCCTAACACGTAGTACAGGCTCAATAAATGTTAACTGCTATTACTCAGCAGATACTACTGAGCATGATTAAATATATACATACACATATACAATGTAATGTATATATGAGATACATACGATATATATGATACACATACACACACACAACTACACTGCCTACTGTTGCCTCTGCTTGGAATTCTTCCCCACCTCACTGCTCCCACACTTTAGTTGTTAGGGCCAACTCATTCATTAAGTCTGAATTTAAATTTCACTTTCTCGGAGAAGATTTTTATAAACCCTCCATTATATGTTTTCTTAGCACTCTACTTCTGCTTTACAGCAGTTATCATCACTCTAATTCAGGATTTCTCAACTCTGACACTATTGACATTTAGGGTCATATAATTTTTTGTTTAGGAGGGAGGAGACTGTCCTGTGCATTGTAGGAGGTTTTGCAGCATCCAAGGCCTCCACTCACTCACTCACATGCCAGGAGCACCCCAAAGTTGCGACAAAAATATCTCCAGACATTGCCAAATATCACTTAGTAGAAAAGGGGAGAAAAATCTCCCCCTGTTGAGAACCAGTGCTCTAATTTTTTTGTAAATGTTTTTGCTTAATCGTCCCCCCCCACTCCCATTCCATGTCTGTCTTTGTCACCACTGATTAAATCCTTAATACCTAGAACAGTGTCTGGGACACAGTGGGTAATTAATAGCTCTATCTTGTATAAATTTACATGTCTTCAGCAAAGGGCAGGAAAAATGAAAAATGTCTTGTAACTGTTTCTTATGCCTAGTGCAGTATTCTATGCCTAATAAGTGTTTATTGTGGTAATAATAAAACTAAATTATTAAAAGTTTTGGAATTTGAATATTATATAATAGTTTTTATAGACTGTGTGTCCATTATCAAAGAAAAAAGTGTTATGCTCAATGACAAGTTAGTAAAACCATAGTAAAAACTATGGTTTAGTATAACTAGCTATCATATGTAAGTATTAAGCTTCAGCTAACTTGATCAAGGATACACAGACTTATCAAAATAGGCCGAGTCTGATTCCTGTAGAGATGAATAAATCAATTGCTTCTACTGACCTTCCAGAGAAGGCTGGAATTGCCAAAGGAATGATGATCAAATGTTCCGGTGATACCCAGAAATTGTGACACCAGAAGATTCTTTCACATAATTTCCTACCTGCTAACAAATATCACGATTCATAGCTCCAGCAACAAGCTGAAACCTAGCTAAAAAATTGTCTCTAAAGTTTGTGTGAAGCTTTTATTCTTGTTGTCATTGCCTTGTTTATTTTCCAACATTAAATATTTTAATTTATGAATTACTTTATCTATATCTATTCTAAACCAACAGTCTAATCAATCTGCACAAAATCACGAGATTCTCCTCACTTTATATCCCAGTCTCCTCATTACCTTTGTCTTCCAGACTTTCCCTTGACTAATAACCCAAATTAATCCAATCTAGTCATGTCCTCGTCCTATGCCAAAAGCCTCAAACTGCACCTTTACAAATTTCTTTATCGTTCTTCCTATGTAGGACTCTCTAAACCCTCTCTCTAATGCCTGGACTACCTCTTCTCTCCCGTTTCCTCAAAAGGGGCTTGAAATTCCCACGTGACAGGAATAAGGAGGAAGGAAGAATACATCTTATACTGTCTGCCTTCAGTAACATTATACCACTTCCAACACAAGAAAATTACAAGAATATATTCTATTTCCCCTCTCACACCCTGTATTACTTTGTTGTCATGTACTTTACATCTACGTATACCATAAACCCCACAGCACATTATTATTAGTTCTTCTTTAAGCAATCATCTCTTTAGGAAATTTTTCAAGAGAACTCCTTTATATCTACCCCCATATTTATCATTTTCAGTGTTATCCCCTTGAGTAGGTCCAGATTTCCATCCAACAATTTTCCTTTTATCTGAAGGTTTTCATTTAAATTTTGGACTTCTGGTGATTAATTCATTCACATTTTGAATGTTTTTCCTTAATCTTCATTTTTGAACATTCTTTTTGCTGGGTATAGAATCCTAGGTCAACAATTTTGTGGGTTTTTTTTTTTTAAGGACTTTAAATATTCTTCTACAGTGTTTTTTGGCTTGCATTGTTTCCAACAAGAAAGTCTGCTGTCATTCTTATCTTCGTTCCTCTGTCTCCCCAACTCAGGATGGCTGCTGGGCTGTGTTTCGATGCTATTCATTAGAAAGAAACCACTAGGTCCAGCCCAGACTCAATGGGAGGTGATTACACAAAAATAGAAGGCAGATCATCTGTAGAGAAGTTCAAAAAAAAATAGGAGGCAGAGATCACTGGGTACCATCTGAGAGGCTGCCTATCACAGATACTGTGTTTTGGTGTCATGTTCGAGAGTGCTTGTGATACACTTACAAATGTTTTTCATCAAATATTTCTGGCTTTCTGTCTCCCAGAAATTGTAATTCTTGGTCCCCTTATGATTACTTGGAGCCCATGTGACTAGCTTTGGCCAGTGAATTAACAGCAGCCATTAATTGCAGTACAAGACCCTCCTGAGTTGTCTTTCTCTTTGCCACAAAACCCAGGAATTATCAAAGAGTGGTAGCTCAGCAACTTGGGTGCCAGGGTGAAGATAACATAAAGCATAGCCACCAGACTCCCCCCCTCTAATGGACATGTATCATGCGCAAAAAATAAACAACTGTTGTTTTACACCACTGAGATTTGGGGGTTGGCTGTTACCACAGCATAATAAAATTTATCCTGACTTATACAGACTTAGGTCCAGACTTAGGTACTGCCATAACAAAAACATAAAATATAAGTCACCAGCATAGTGGTCAAGCAGCGAGTGTCAAGAAAATTGTTATTGGAAACTGAGAGGATAGTTGTCTATGTTATTCAGTGGCAAACCTATTGGAAAAGTCTTTGGAAAACTCTGTGATAACCTGGAAAGCAGATGATTTGCTGGTGAATGTTAGGTGAAGAGGTTGGAAGAAAGAATGTCAGTAACATGTTAGCTGCTGTTGGCTGTGTCTGTCAAGTTATATGACAAAGAGATGGGCTCAGAAATGCAGTGTGCAAGCAGGAATAAAAATTGATAGAGTGCCCACAAATTCAAAGTATATTTAAATGACAACTTTGAAAGCCATAGGAGTATATTTTTCTTGGAACACATTTTATTCCTTCTCAGAAATTTGTAGCATCTTTGTAATGTCGTCAAATACTAAATGTATTATAGATGAATCTAAAGGAGGCTTATTGTTTTTTCTCCATGCCGCCCCCCAACTTTTGTTTCTTGCCTGTGTACGTAAACAGTTCTTTCTTTATTCTGAAAACTGAGTAACTGAACCAGGATATATCCCTTAGTGTTGACTGTTCTATAGAAATTATTCCATGTAACATGGTACATGCTTTTAATCTATAGATTTTTCCTCCTTTATTATTTTTTGTATCAATAAGAACATTTCTTCTTCAATTTGCTGTGTTCTCTATTTCAGGGGCACTTATTAATCTTATGTTGAACCATCTTTACCTCTTTCACATATATTATTTTCCAAGAGATTTTATACCTTTGTCCTTTGCCTCAGTATTCTCTGTGATTATCTCAATCCTTTCTTCTAATCAGTAATTTGATTTTCAGCTCTCTAGTCTGCTTCTCTGTGCTTCTAATTATTCATTAGTCCTTTAACATGTTTTGGTCTTTAGTTTCCTTTCTCTTTTATTTCCATTTTAGTTCATTTATTCACCAAATATTTATTGATTACCTATAGTACACCAGGCAAAGTTCTAAGTACTAAGGATATAGTAGTGAAAAAAAACAAGGCAAGACTCAGCCCTCAATACCTTATTTTAGCATCTTGTCTTTAAGTTCCTGTACTACCAAATTCATACTCTTATTATTAATAAGTTCCTCTACAGCACAAAAATTATATGAGTTTTCTTTTTTCCCCTTAGGTTAAGTTTTACAGGTCATGTACTTCATTCATCTTTTACATGCTAGTTTCCTTCCATCCTTCCTTCCTTTTACAGGAGTAGTCTTTATAATTTTCATTGATGTTTTTCTCTTGCTCACATTTAACATATAAAATTTTGCCCAATCTATTTGCTTGGTGTGTTAGACAGCTATTGCTCCAATACTATTGCACCCCAAAATCTCACAGCTTTAACCAAAAACCTTTTTCTTGTTAAGACTGTGGAGAGCCTGGTGTTCAGCTGGTCTCCACTTGCCTCTCCTGGGTTTGGTTAGGATTAGCAGTACTCCACACTTCAACTGAGATGCAGATTCAGATCTGATCCACATGTCTTCCTCATTTTGGAAACAGCAGCCACCTGAGGTAGTTTTTCTTACGAAAAATAGCAAAGACCAAGAGGCAAAAGCATGCAAGCACACCTAAAACCTTTGATAACTGATATCATTCCACTGGCCAAAGCAAGCCACCTGACCAAGCCTGACCAATAGGACAAAGACGTATACTCTGCCTACCCCCCTATGCCAGGAGGTACTGCACAGTCATGTGCAAAGGGAGAGAGTAAAGAATTCAGAGCAATACTCCAATCTACCATACTCTGCTATTCTGTGGGTAAATTCTCCTTGACTTCTTTCCTACTTATCTGAAATCTGCTCTTCCACTCACAGAGTTTGAAAGGTAAATTGTATTTTCTTTTGCACTGTGTTTTTATCGGAGGAGGTGTATCAGAGAGAATTCCACGAGAGCTGTGTGTAGCCTTCTGGGTGGCCTGCGTTCTGCTTGCTCTTCTGAAAGTTTGTTGAATATTTTAAATGAGGTTTCAGTCCATCTAATTAGGAGTGCATTCAACTTTAGGATATGTTCAGATATATGACTTCAAGGTGGACTCCTGGAAAGTATAAACTCTAAAATGTTTCTTCTGCTTCTACTGAAGTCCTAAAGTGGCTGGTAGGTAAGGTTCTACCTTGACTCTCAAGCAGAATTTCCTCTCAGTCTGATTCTCCCCAGACTGAAGTTTTTAATGAGACTTGTTAGAACTTTCTTAATTTAATTCTGTTCCTATGTATGACCTCTAGGGAGTCATGACTAGGACCTAACCACTGCATGAAGGGTAGAGCTCTGCAGAGGCCAGAATACCAGATGAGCTGGCACCATAGCTCACAGATACAGATCTACTCACAAACTGGACCAAGCTTTGCAAATTTTAGAAATCCCAGACTTTAGGACTTTAATGTTAAGACCTAAGTGAAGTGTTAGGGGAACCTGACTGCACTTCTAACACTGACTCCATGCTCACTAATAAGCAGTTAAGAGTAAAATCCAGCAAATGCAAAAAATTCTTGACTGAAAGTTACCTATTAATCATAAGATATGTGAGTAATAAGGTGAAAAACATCTAAATGGAAATGTGAGAAAGCCTCAGCCTCATAAACCACCCATTGCAACTTCAAACTTACCGGATATCAGAGATATAGTAACAACTATTATTTGTATTGGTAGGGGAATAAGGTGTTCCAAACAAATATTACAATTCCTATTACCACACATTAGTTGCACATGTAATTTTAACTTTTTTTTGGTGGGAGGAGGCTTCCTAGTATTTTGTAGTTCCTCAGAATTTTTGTGGAAAATATTAATTTTACGAAAAAAGTGCTTGAGTTCTTAATTGAAATCTAGTCTAAATTAATAAGCGTTTACAGTATTTTTCAATGTTTGAAAATTTTAGGAGTCGGTCGTTTTCAGGAATACCTGATTTTTCAAACTCCTCCTCCTTTGTCCCACCTAAACACTGTACATAAATAAAATGCCTAGTTTTAATTTCATCTCTTCCATCAGACTTCTATTTACTTGTCCACGTTCTCATCCATTGAATCCTATTACACTTAGCGCCACAAAATCGTCACAATTTTTTGAGTATTTCGTGTGTATCTTCAATCAGATTGTAAGCCTTCTGGAGCTGTATCTATGTCTTAATTTCTTTTGAATCCTGCAGAGGGCCTACAAGTTAACGTTGGGAGCATACAGCTTCAACATACACTGGTTGGGCCTCTGAAGCGCGATTTTTGTCAATCTGTATAACCACCTAGTTTCGGTTGTACCCTGACACGTCTATTTGTCTGGGGTTTCTTTGTGCTCATCGACACTGTTTTCTATTAGAACAAAGGACTTGTTAAATATATTAACGCAGCGTCCGGAGGAATCGGAATGAACGGAATTTGACCCACCGCCCCAGGTATTGAGACTGTAAATGAAGACGGAACCTCTGATAGATCATAAACAGCTTTAAAGACACACGTTTTAAAATTCCACGCCAAAGCCTAGTTACCAGCCAGTGACCCGGGCCCCCGGAGTTACAGTTGCTCAGACGTTTACAGGGCAGCGAAGATACGCTGTCGGGAGAACCAGTCGCTATGGTAACGGTGAGACACACGTGCACTTGGCGCGGCCTTCGAACGTAAAATCTTAGCCTAAAGCTAGAGCAGAGCGGAGCTACGGCAGCGACTTGCGGCAGCAGCGTGACTTACGGCCGCCCCGCCGCCTCGGAGAGAGCCGCTGGTGGGCAGGACTTACGCAGGCCGGCGCGGGCTCCTGGATGCAGCGCGACGGACGCGCTGCAGCATGACCCAGTCGGTGGTCATCCAGGGTAAGCCGCCCCGGGAGGGTGGGGATCCGGTCGCCGCCGAGGCGAGTGGCCCTGTTGCTGCCTAATGTCTATTCTCTTACCTTCCTGGGCGCAGTCGGCCAGTGCGGAAACCAGATTGGCTGCTGCTTCTGGGACCTGGCGCTGAGGGAGCACGCCGCAGTCAACCAGGTACCGTCCCCGCCGCGCGGGAGACCCCCATGCCCGCCTGTCCCCGAGGCTCTTCCAAAAAATAAGAATTAATACTCTGGGAGCTTTTATTTGGCCGATATAAGTTGTATGGGATCTTCTCGGTAAAGGGCAAACTGGTTTTTAAACTTCTGTTGGCGTTAGACACAAGAGTCCAAACGAACACTCGCCGGAGACCTTAGTCTTAAGGTTCCTTAATTCTCAGGGTTGCATCTTTTTCAGGGTTCTTGTGAGGAGCAATGAGATAGCATATGAGATAGCATATGTGAAAGTACTTTGTAAAATAGGTATCATGTGTGGCATTATATTCCTTAATTTAACCAGTCAGCTTTTTAAATGATCACCAAGAATGCAGGGAAAGCTCTCATTTGATGCACCTGCTCTACAGTTCTGTGGGGACGCCTTTTCTCAGTACCTTCAGCTGCACTTAATCCATAGATCTCGCGGTATTTGCTCTTCTCTAGATTGGAAGAATCAGTATAAGCATTTTATGATTGTTTGCTTTTTCTTATTGTAGCCGTGTGCCGGCCTTTAAAGTATTGTGGGATTATTAAATTAAAAGGACTTCGTTTGGGAAAGAGGCAAAACGTAATCAAGCGCTAATAAATGTATTTTTTTTTTTTTTTAGAAAGCGATTTATGATGAGGCAATAAGCAGCTTCTTTAGAAATGTGGATACCAGGTAAGATGGGGTTAAAGTCTGTCACATAGCTTAATTATTTTCATGTCAGCAGTTTGGGAGAAAATTCTTCAGAGGATAGTAAAAGCAGTTGATGACTGTAAAGAAGTTGTTTGGCTTTTTTGTTTGTTTTTCTCATTATTGAAAGCATATTGTCATTCTCTTGTCATTAATATTCTCTTGTCATTAGGCAGAGCAGGACAACAGGTTTCCTTTTAAAGCCATATGAAGGAATAAAAAGAAACTTTAGTGTGCTTAATTTTAACTTGACCTTGAAATAAAGTTTCACTAAAAGGAATGCTGAAAATTTCCCTGAGAGTGTCTTGTTAGTGCAGTCAATAATGGCTAACTTTTGAAAGAAAAATGTATTGTTTACATTTCTGTGATATTACTTGTGCTCAGGAGTATTTGCTCTACAAATAGAATGTGCTAAAAAGGAGCAAAGCAGTTTTTGTCAGATTAGTTTTGTTTATTTAATAAAGGGTATATGTAAGTATATATCTTTTACCTGAAAGAGTAATTTGACATTCAGGGTGTGTTTCTAAGCTTTTAACGTTAAATCATGAAGTTCATGCATTTTCAAAATGCTTAATAAAACTAAACCTGCTGGGCTTGAACTGAAAAATACATACTTTATATCCAGTTTTAATCTAATAAAGATTTCAGTTCTAGTTTGAATTAGTTGGTTGGGTGTTTGAGGCAGTTATCTCCCTGGGAAGGCTAATTAGGCCCGACTTCCTTAGTGAATTTCAGAGTCTGACCCTCAGGCTTGCAAACTCAGAAACTTGGATGACATCTTGAGAATGGGTCCAGTGCTCTCTAGTACAGGCAGATAAACCAAACTCAGATAGGAAATTACAAAGCAGAAAGTCAATGTAGTCATGGACAGTAGGAGCTATAACTCGAAAAGACTAGACACCCATTTTCTTTCAAAAACACATTCTCTTCTGTAGGAAATCTATCAGGAGAGCTAAGTAATAAAAGGTTACTTAGTGACCATGGAATCAGACCAAGGTAAGTTAGGTGTATTACCTTAATGACTGGTGTTATTTATCTTTATTAATATGGAGATATCTGTCACATAGACTAGATTACCTCTTGTTTGCAAACTAGAACATCTTCTCCCCTACATACTATTAAGGGACTCAAATTTGCCTTTGTAATACTTCCTTGTAGGTAGTATTCTAACTAAATCTGTACTTCCATTCCCTCTGTAATACTCCTTTCATTGAATATTACATAGTTAAGACTCAGCTGGAAGCCATTCTCTCTTAATCAGGTGACTTTACCTAACTATTCTCATCTACTCGGTTCGTTTTATAATTTAACCTGAGAGCATACTTATTTCTCCAATATCAAGTTTGAGGAGAAGAGCCTTGGCATCTTGCTCTTCTTTCCAACGTAGTATCAACACATGCAGCATCTGTTCCACAAGTTAGTACAAAAATTCTTTTTCAAAAATAAGACCACACCTTTGTATATACTTCTTTATTTGAGGAAATTATTATACCTTTTTAATGGCATGATAGGAATTTACCTATACCAGGGGTTGGCAAACCTTTCCTGTAAAGGACCAGATGGTAGATATTTCAGGTTTTGCAGACCATAAAGTCCATATCACATCTCCTTGAGTCCGCCATTGTAGTGTGAATGCAGGTATAGACAGTACATAAACAAATGAGTGTGGCTTTGTTCCAATAAAACTTGTTTTCACAAGTAGCTGGTCAGACTTGGCCTGAGGATTATAGATTATCAACCCCCGACCTATAGCATCATCTATGCTCAATTCAGCTTCCCTTCATATATTCTGTCTTGTAAACTATATTGACTTGTCCACTGTTTGTAGTCATAGATTTAGTTACTTTGGTGACTTATCTTCAACATGAAATTCTAGGAACAGCCTTAGATACTCAACTGTATATAACTAGTATGTTAGTTGATGTGTGTCTGGCTACAACAGAAAGCCTCACTAATGTTGGCTTAAACAATAGATGTATCCAGTTATGTCACATACAAAGAAATCTGTGTTTAGAGATGTGCCCTAAAGACCAAGATACTGTCATATTGTTTCATGTGTTGGTTTTTTGTCCTCATGTTTTTTTTACTTCATAACCATAAAATGACAGCCTCCACTGCCAGGAATCCCATCCAGATTCGTGTTCAAGGTAGGAAAAAGGACCAACTGCATCTGGTCCTTTTTATCACAAAGCTTCCCAGAATATCTCCTTTTTATTTCATTACCCAGAACTGGATTACATGACCAGCCCAAACTACAAAGAAAGCCAGGGAAATAAGTGCCTCACTTTTTCAGCCTATTGGGAAGTGGGTAAGGGAGAAGGAGATTACGAATGGCTTCTTTGTTGCCTTTTGTGTCTGCCTCACTTGGCCTATAAGTAGCTTTACTGTGTGAATAGAAGTTAACTTTATTACCTGATAGCACTATTAGCATGGAAGATCTTATGACCTTTTCTCATCTTTTATCTTTCAGAGTGGTTGGTGATGGTGGCAGTATTTCCAAGGGGAAAATTTGTTCTTTAAAAGCACGAGTAAGTCTTATACACTTGGATTCTTATATTGCATGTGTTTTTAAAATAACTCTACTTCCATAACTATCATAAGAATAAAATTTTAATTTAACTTCTCAAAATAAAAAAAAGGTATTTGCTAAGCCACATTTAATATAAATATAATTAAGCAGACATTTGTGTCTCCATGAAACTTTAGGGGGAAGATTTTGTGCTTAAAGTGAAAATACTGCATATTTGGCATATTTTCTAAATGTTTTAGGGGAAATATATGTCTAGATAAATGATAACAAAAGCTTTTCTTAACTCTAAGCCTAAAATACATTCTAATGAAGGTTAATTTTCATATTAAAATGATGAAAGGTTTATTTGCACCAGAGTTACTATTCCCAGTACAAAGCATAGATTCAATCACATTCTAGTGAATACATAACATAACCATGTAAGACCTCGTGAACAAAAATACTTCTAGTCAATAGCCCATATTTAGTCTTAATCTCATTGCAGTTAACACTTCTCTTCTTTGATTGTGTCTCTGCAACAAACTGCTTTTTCCAACTGTTGATGTAATGTTTGACTGTAATGTTTGACTGTGACAGAAAAGAAAGGCAGTTTTGGTGCTGTGGAAGTAATTGAGATGATAAGGATCAGACCGGGAGTAGTGGCTGAAAAAGTAAAGAGCAGTAGTGTTGTAGTACCTGGGAACCATCGCCCTGTATCTGTGATCTCCAGTGTCCTTGGGAAACAAATTTAGGGCAGAGACTATGTGCTTGTAGTCTGTTAGGATAATTGATTAACATTTGGTATAGTTCATGCCTTGGAGAGTGCTAACATCCCAATCCAAATCTTGCTCAGAGATAAAGAAACATTGACATTTCCTAGACCACTCCCAATTTGAGCTCTTTCCCACCACCCTACCAGTGAGCAAGTTGGGAAATGGAGGAAACACTGCTGGAAGAGAATAAATCAGCATGTTTCTATAGCCTTTGGCTTTTTTCCTAGAAGGTGTTCTTTCATTTCTTCTTAATAGTCTTGGTATCATGTGGCTCTGATCACTGAAGAGTCTAGGCTTCAAAGGATAATTTGGTGGCTGGGTTCCTCCACTGTGTTAATAGGCAAACACTCAGAATTTTGTAAATCCTGTGTTACAATTAAGGGGAAGCTCAAGGGCCTAAAAGCTATCACCAGGTAGCTCTGGAAGAAAATAATAAACATCGAATCTTGGAAGTTGTGACTCCAGATCTTGGATGGCTAAGTGAGGAATCCAGAATAATTCCTTGTAATTGTAATTAATTTCCTATGGAAAAACAAATCAGAGGTCTTATGTGACTAAGGAAAGATTGAAAGAGTTACAGACTGTCAGGGTTTAATGCTAAGTGACTATGACAGTGATGATTCTCTCAAAACTGACTTCAGGAGGTGCTTGAATGTCAGTTTGTATTCTGTATTCCCCTTCCTTTGCCTGATTGCAAAGTAATTGAAAGCATGACTTAAATATGTTTAATCTTCCACAAATCATCTCAGTAAATCTATTTTGGAACAAGGACAGTAGAAGCTAATTTTGTTCTTTTTTGTAATCTTACACAACAGTGAAATCCCTCTTACATGGTTGATCAGGTGTTAAAGTCAGCATTTAAGATAAAAATTGCATATTATCAAAAATATCCTTGAAAATCCCTAAAATTGCCAAGAAATGACCCTGTATAGTCCTGTGTATGTATATTGATGCTGTATTTAAAGGAGCACATTTATAAAACAGAATTTTACAGTCTTTCTAATATACCACTGTAATATGATGATAGAACATGTGATATTACTCAGCCATAAAAAGAAACGAAATTGAGTTATTTGTAGTGAGGTGGATGGACCGAGAGTCTGTCATACAGAGTGAAGTAAGTCAGAAAGAGAAAAACAAATACCGTATGCTAACACATATATATGGAATCTAAAAAAAAAGGTCATGAAGAACCTAGGGGCAGGACGGGAATAAAGACGCAGACATAGAGAATGGACTTGAGGACACGGGGAGGGGGAAGGGTAAGCTGGGACGAAGTGAGAGAGTGGCATGGACATATATACACTACCAAATGTAAAACAGCCAGCTAGTGGGAAGCAGCTGCATAGCACAGGGAGATCAGCTCGGTGCTTTGTGACCAACTAGAGGGGTGGGATAGGGAGGATGGGAGGGAGACGCAAGAGGGAGGGGATATGGGGATATATGTATATGTATAGCTGATTCACTTTGTTATATGGCAGAAACTAACACACCATTGTAAAGCAATTATACTCCAATAAAGATGTTTAAGGAAAAAAAGTGGTATGCTATCATACAATTAGAAATATATTTCTAAAGTACTGTGTAATAATATTTTAATTGCCAGCTTACAGTAGCATACTTAATTACACAAATAATTGAATTCACAGAATTTAAATGGGCATAAATTGTGACTCCACTGTAGTCAGTACTCAGTAAGTGTCAAACTTGACTGTCTCCCTTTGATAAAATAATAGAGCATAGAGTTTGGTGGTTAAGAGTGAAGATTCTGCAGCCAGGCTAGCCAGGTTTGAATCAGCTCTACCACTTCCTAGCTGGGTGATCGCAGCCAAGTTATTTAACTTTTCTAGGCCTCAGTTTCCTCATGTGTAAACTGGGAGTAATTACGGTACCTATGCATAGGGTTGTGAGGATTAAATGGGGTGATACATGTATAGTGGCATGTAGTAAGTGCTTAATGTTACATGCTCACCAGCACTGAAAAAGCCCATGAATCAAGCACTTTCTCTGTGACACTGAATCAGGCTTAGGTTAAAGGGTACCCTAACATCATTTCAGATTACTTTTTTCAGCTTTGCTTTTTTATTTATTTAACTCTATTTTACTCTTTCATTCTTCTTAGTGTAGAAAATATAGAAAGTAAAGTACAAAACAGTGGGGACAGAGGGTATATAATTCTACTGCCAAACTATCTCTGCTTACATTTTGCTGTATTTCCATCCAGTCTTTTCTATTTTTCTTTCCATAGCTAATTTTATGTTTTATTTTCTCATTTTCTTCTTAGTAATAGAGGTTATCTCCCATGTCAATAAAGTTTGTGATATTTAGTGAGTTTGTGAATTTAGATTGTGAGTTACTTAGGGGAAGGGACACTTGTCATCTTTGACATCTATCCAGTGCCTTGGCTTTGCATGTAATAGTAGTTTACTGATTTGATTTGGACAGTTTTCGGCTGTGATTCATAAAGAGCAGCATGGTTATTCCTAGTGACCAAATACATTAATGAACCCTACATTTATTGAGAATTGTTTCTGGTTAAGGTTACCTTCTAAACTTCTGAGACCTTGTTCTCAAGAAATTTATAGTCACATAAGCACATAAATAAAAGAATTGTTAGAAAATCAGAGAGAATTATTCAGTTCCTTTTTTTTCCCTCTTATTCTTAGGGTAAGAATTTAGAATCCATCTTTTCATTGGATTCCACATTTGGAGCAGAGTGAAATTATTTTTTAAGTTTTATAACAGACTGCGCAAAGAGAGTCAAAGATTTGATCAAACTTAAACTATAAAAAGAACAATGCAACTTCAAGCTCAAAAATTCTTTTTATTTACAGAGTGACTAAAGAAAAATATGCTAATTACATTTTATTTGTCTTTCTCAGGCTGTCTTGATTGACATGGAGGAAGGGGTAGTAAATGAAATTCTTCAGGGACCATTGAGAGATGTATTTGATAGTAAGCAGCTCATCACTGATATTTCTGGCTCAGGGAATAATTGGTGAGAATATGCTGGATGTAAAAATTAAATGTCATCTGAAAAAAATGAGGAATCTTTCCTTTATTCTGATAGGTCCTGCTGACATGAAAGCAAGATACAACTTGCCATACCTAACTCTAGGCCTTTCAGCCCATCATCTTTTCCTTGATAGATGATGGTGTTCACAATGCTTGGAAGCCATCTGTATCCTAGTTGTTTCTCTTTTTTTTGAAAAAGATGAATCATGAAAAATTGATTTACTAAATTTCTCGTTGTAATTTGATTCTTGCATAACTGCTAAATAGTGACAAAAGTTGTATTTTTTTTTGATATGTAGTTCCACATTTATATATTCTATAGAATTCTTCACTTGTCCATAAAGATACAAATGAAAGATTGTTCACTGAAACATTGTTTTTAACATCAGATAATACTCAACAGGGGCTTGTTTAAATCAATTATAGTATATCCATACAATGGAAAATCATGCAACTCTTATAAAATATAACAAATCTGTATGGAAATTTTCTAACATTTTAAAAATCAGAAGTATTAGGCACGGAACAATGTGGCTAGCATACTAATTTGTATATGAAAACCCTTACCTTTTTCTTTTTAACATCTTTATTGGAATATAATTGCTTTACATTGTTGTGTTTCTGCCGTATAACAAAGTGAATCAGCTATACGTATACATATCTCCCCATATCTCCTCCCTTTTGTGTCTCCCTCCCATCCTCCCTATCCCACCCCTCTAGGTGGTCACAAAGCACCGAGCTGATCTCCCTGTGCTATGCAGCTGCTTCCCACTAGCTGGCTGTTTTACATTTGGTGGTGTATATATGTCCATGCCACTCTCTCACTTTGTCCCAGCTTACCCTTCCCCCTCCCCGTGTCCTCAAGTCCATTCTCTATGTCTGCGTCTTTATTCCCGTCCTGCCGCTAGGTTCCTCAGAACCTTTTTTTCTGTTTTTTAGATTCCATATATATGTGTTAGCATACGGTATTTGTTTTTCTCTTTCTGACTTACTTCACTCTGTATGACAGACTCTCGGTCCATCCACCTCACTACAAATAACTCAATTTCGTTTCTTTGTATAGCTGAGTAATATTCCATTGTATATATGTGCCACATCTTCTTTATCCATTCATCTGTTGATGGACACTTAGGTTGCTTCCATGACCTGGCTATGGTAAATAGTGCTGCAGTGAACATTGTGGTACGTGAGGCTTTTTGAATTATGGTTTTCTCAGGGTATATGCCCAGTAGTGGGATTGCTGGGTCATATGGTAGTTCTATTTTACTTTTTTAAGGAACCTCCATACTGTTCTCCATAGTGGCTGTATCAAATTAAAAGTTCTAAGTATTTTTATAAACTGTTCTCTTACCTATAGTATTTGACTCTGTCAAAGTTTTCCCATCAGTCAGATTTAATAGAATTGATAGAGATGCAAGCCAGACCAGTGTCCCAGCATTCAAGGTCAGTCTGAGGCTATATTTGGCCCTTAAATATATAATGGTCTCTTCTCCTTAATGGGAAAAAAGTTCCAACAGTGATCATTTTAAAGTTTACATTGACACTGGTTTTGCTGTTTTTTAAAAAGTAAGTAGGTTCTTGTTTGCCAATCTAATATTTGTTATTTAAATTATTTGCAGTTAGTCCCTTAGGTTTATAATGTGTAATATTGTGTAATTTTACTAAAGCATGAATTTGAGTCTTGTGTTCTGGGAGACTTATTTGGGGAGAACCAGTCACTAAAATAAGTGAGTCCACCTAACCATCCAGCCAGCTTTCTCTAATTGTCATATAACTTATTCTGCAACTTTTGAGTTACACCTGACTACATGTTGTGTGGAAATCGTTCTTACATTTCAATTCATCATAATAATACTTGCAAATTTGGGCAACCAAAAAGGCTTGCAGAGCCTCATGAATATCAGTTTTCTACTGTGTGGCATTTCATCTAGTAATAACATGATATGACCAATATTTTTTTCATGTTTTAAACCAAAGTAGGTCAGTTTAAAATTTTTTATTTTTATGTCTTTCTAGTTGACCACATTCTGCTTTTTAATACATGAAAGACAGTGCAATCAGTTTACTTTCAATGAAGATGAGAAAAAACTAACTAAAAACTTGTTTTGTTGTAATTATACCTTAAGAGCAGATAAATTTTAAAAACCATAGTTTAGGGCTTCCCTGGTGGCACAGTGGTGGAGAGTCCGCCTGCCGATGCAGGGGACACAGGTTCGTGGCCCGGTCCGGGAAGATCCCACGTGCCGCGGAGCGGCTGGGCCCATGAGCCATGGCCACTGAGCCTGCACGTCTGGAGCCTGTGCTCCGCAACGGGAGAGGCCACAGCCGTGAGAGGCCCCCGTACCGCAAAAAAAAAACAAAAACATAGTTTAATATCCATTGATAATGAACTACTTTTTCAGGATATTTGAGGATTATAGGTATATATATTTGTTAAATTATCTTCCTATATCCTTGAGATATCATAATATGATTTATTGATGTTAAACAGGAATAGAATTTACTTACTACAGTAAAAATACTTTTTGAAGCTTATCTATAGTCTTTTCATTTAGTTCAGAAATAATAAAATCTTGAAATAATAAATGCAAGGATTTTTTTTTTAATCTATATTCTTTTTTCCAGGGCTGTGGGTCACAAAGTGTTTGGCAGTCTTTATCAGGAACAGATTTTAGAGAAACTCAGAAAGTCAGCAGAGCACTGTGATTGTTTGCAGTGTTTTTTTATAATACATTCCATGGGAGGAGGTAAAATTATTTATTCATTTGTCTATAACAATGTGAAAATGCAAGTGAGAATTCATTGTGCCAACATGTCTTGTTTTCAGACCTTTGCTTAATAAATACAGAACTATCAAGAATTAAGAGTATGTTTATGAATGTATGTACATAACAGCTTTTTATCTTAAATTTTTGTCAAATTGTGTCACTCTGACCATTTTTAAAAAATTTAAACCCTTTTAAAGAGTCAGTAGAAATGAATCTGAAAAAATTTTTTCTTTTATCTTTAGTAGAAGGTAGATTTCAATATAAGCTTTTTGGGAATGCTGCCTTTCTCCTAAGAGCTTGCTTGTGCAGTTTCATATGCTGACTAGAACTAAGTATTTGTGGCATATTCATAGATACGTTTGCAAAAGAATATCAGTACCCTTTCCTTAACCACCTTCAATCCTTTCTTGTGTCCAATAAGAGAAATAAGTAAAAGAAATCCTCTTAGTCAACTCCCTTAAATCATTCCTTACATGGTAATTAATCACCTTGACCTAGAATAAATGATCTGCATTGCTTTCTTTCCCAGGGAAGCCTGTACCTTGCAAGTGAAGTATTTTGCTCCCCTGTTCCATGAAGTAGAAACATATCATAATTTGATAATTTCAAAAGAGAATTAGCCTATTTTAAAAGAAAACTTTGCCATGCTTTTTTCCTCCAAGCTGAGATTAAGATTTTTATAGTCAGCAGGTTATGTACAGTTGACTTTCTTATACATATCTGTTATTCAGTATGATAGCATTTGAAAATTAAAGTTAAAATTGCTATGAAACCATGCCTTTAGAAGACCATCATAATCATTAAATTAAGAAACTAATTTTCAGGGCTTCCCTGGTGGCGCAGTGGTTGAGAGTCCGCCTGCTAGTGCAGGGGATGCGGGTTCGTGCCCCAGTCCGGGAAGATCCCACGTGCCATGGAGCTGCTAGGCCCGTGAGCCATGGCCGCTGAGCCTGCGCATCCAGAGCCTGTGCTCCGCAACGGGAGAGGCCACAACAAGTGAGAGGCCACGTACCGCTAAAAAAAAAAAAAAAAAAAAAGAAACTAATTTTCTTTATACTGGTATAATTAACCTGCAGATTTTGAGTAAGTTTTCAAAAAAAACCAATTTGATTTATAGTTCATTATGGTGCTTTTTATATATCCCTCTATTACTCAGAATCTCAGTAGACTGTACTTTATTCATAATTCACTGAAAATGGCAAAAATAAATAATAAGGCTAAAAATGAAGTCTTTTCCCACATCTAATTCCTAATCTCTCTCCTCACAGATAATCAAGTTTGCCAGTGTCTGTCCTTCCAGATATTTCCTGTGCCCATTGTGTGTGTTTTTACATAAACAAGATCATGAAATACATACTATCCTGTAATGTTTTCACTTTAAATCTTTCCTGAACATCTTTCATCAGCTCTGTCCAATTGTGAGAATATGTAATAATTTTTGAAGTCAGTTCCTCATTGATGGATGTCAAGTTATTTATGGTTTTTAGCTACTACATAAAATCCCCAGCGAACATCTGGTACCTATATCTTTGTTCATTTGTGCCACAATAGCTGTAGGCAGTATTCCTAGAAAGGAAAGTGGAACCAAAGAATATGTACATTTTAAGTTTGGGTTGATATTACTAAATAACCTTCCTACATTATTGCATCAATCCGTATGATTAGCAGCAATTTATAAGAGTTTATTTCCGGGCCTCCCTGGTGGCACAGTGGTTGGGAGTCCGCCTGCCAATGCTAGGGGACGTGGGTTCGTGCACCGGTCCCGGAGGATCCCACGTGCCGCGGAGCGGCTGGGCCTGCGCGTCCGGAGCCTGTGCTCCGCAATGGGAGAGGCCACAGCGGTGAGGGGCCCGTGTACCTCAAAAAAAAAAAAAAAGAGTTTATTTCCCCACACTGTCACCAACGCTGAGTATTATGAGACAAAATCTGTCTAATACAATATGTTCAAAATTATATTGCTTTAATTTGCATTTTTTAATTAGAGAAAAGGTTGAGCATCTTTACATCTATTTGCCATTTGATTTGAGTTACAATTTATATCCTTTGCTCATTTTTCCATTGCATTATTCATATTTTTTTGTTGTTGATTTGTGACCCTCTTTATTAAAGAAATTTAGTCCTCCATCATGTTTGAAGATTTTTTCTTAGTTTGCCTTTTTATTTTGTTTGTTTTTATATATACATATATATAGAGAGGGGAGTTTTGTTTATTTTTAATGGAATCAAAACTATCTTCTATAATGGCTCTGGTTTTTTATAATGCTTAGAAAGTCCTCATTAAAGATTAACCCAAAAAATCTCCCTCGGTTTTTTTTTTTTTTTGCGTTACGCGGGCCTCTCACCATTGCGGCCTCTCCCGTTGCGGAGCGCAGGCTCAGCGGCCGTGGCTCATGGGCCTAGCCGCTCCGCTGCATGTGGGATCTTCCCGGACCGGGGCACGAACCCATCATCATAGCCTTTTAATATTTATCCAAATGGGGTTAGAGCATTATTGGCTTATAAACTTTTTCTCATCTGGACAGCAAGAAATACGTTTTACATTACAAACCAACACACACACAAACATACACAAACTAAAACAAAAGATTATTTACCCACACTATGTGTGACATACTAATATTTCTGCGTTTCATTTAAGAAAAGAAAATACTGGTCCTAACCTTATAGATTAGTTTCATAGGCCACTGATGGTTCACAAGCCATAGTTTGAAAAGCACCAGGGTAAAGAATTCCAGTTTTCTCTCTTAGTTCTTAAAAATATCTGAATTTATATATATGTAACTGTGTGTCAGA
Organism: Monodon monoceros; assembly: GCF_005190385.1. Taxonomy (NCBI): domain Eukaryota; kingdom Metazoa; phylum Chordata; class Mammalia; order Artiodactyla; family Monodontidae; genus Monodon; species Monodon monoceros. The sequence continues at coordinate 41,708,007 of NW_021703771.1, read as the reverse complement.
AAATTACCTTAATGAAATTCTTAGAGTTTCTGCTTTTAGATAGATAGTAAAAAGGTTTCCTCTTTGAAACTTTTGTAAATTCAAGTTGGTCATGCTTAACTTTAAATTTTAACTCAGCATTTAAGTTGCTTAACGTCATGGTAGTGTTCATCATTAAGATTATATAGGTGCTGCACTAAAGATGTCAAGATGGTTTGTTTTTTCTTAAGTTGCTTAACATCAAGTGTAGACTAAATACTGTCTTAGTTGCGTTTTTTACTCTTCAGTCAGTTCTTTTGACATCATAGAGATATAACTTGAATGTAAAAAAGTGTAAAATATAGAAAGGCCTCTCATCATCACAGTCAGACCCAGAGGTTGAATTCATGACTTTAAGTCTCACTACCTGTATTGTCTTCATTTCTTTATCTGAAATTAATTAGTTAATATATAATCACAGGAATAAGTTGAAAATTGTATGTCTTTAATACATAGGTTTTTAACACAAAAACAGAATTCCGTTATATTCTGAACCATTTATGCTGTTTTCTTTTTGAAATCTTAATCTTCAGGAACAGGATCTGGACTTGGCACATTTCTTTTAAAGGTGCTTGAGGATGAATTCCCAGAAGTATACAGATTCGTGACTTCAATTTATCCTTCTGGTGAAGATGATGTCATAACCTCGCCTTATAATAGCATGTTGGCAATGAAGGAACTTAACGAGCATGCAGACTGTGTGTTGCCCATTGACAACCAAGTAAGAAATGGCATTGTAATTTATGGACATATTATGTATACATTCAATCCTGTGTTATGCTTATGTGTGTACGTGAAACAGTCTCTTCACTTTTCAGCCTTCCCATCTAAGAGAAAAAATAAGTTTAAATTGCTTTTTTTTGTCTTTTTCTTCCTGGTAGAATGTCATTTATATCCTCTCTTCTTAATCGCTTCTCTCCCAATATTTTTCCCTTAAAAGTCTTTATTTGACATCATTAGCAAAATTGACCTCATGGTGAATTCTGGAAAGTTGGGTACAGCTATAAAGCCAAAGAGTCTGGTTACTTCAAGTGCTGGAGCTTTTAAAAAGCGGCAGGAGAAACCATTTGATGCAATGAACAACATTGTGGCAAATTTGCTGCTCAACCTAACAAGGTAATCCGTTTGACAGTGTACTTAAGGGCAGTTTAAAAATTTCCCTTGCTTTTGATAATGTTTTGCAGTAGCATTTTTTAGTTATTCTGAGTTGTAGAAGCTTTTTTAAAAACTTTATTTAAAATAAAGATTTTAGTTTGTCTAGTGTTTTCAGATCTTGGAGTGATAGGCCAGAATTTTATTTTCTCTGACTCCAGAGGAGCATTTTATTTTCCCCAGGTACGTTCCATGGAATATTAACAGATGTTAAATGGTAAAGGGTTTTGAAGGAGATACACTTGAGAAACACTTGGTTAGACAAAAACAAACTTGGTTGTTTTTGGTTTTTTTTTTGCTGCGAAATGTCTTAACCTTTTAAACCAGCTAATCTATACCTCTTTATTAGCTGGTCCAAAATATTTCTTCGACTTTGATCTAAAAAATTGCTTTGGCATTATTATATTCCAAATTGTAGAGCATGTAAGCAAATCCCAGGGGAATTTAGTAAGGTTTATAGAATAAGTAACTGTTGAACTGTATGTATTTAATTCAATCTAAAGTCTGTTTTAAGTAAGATTTTTATGTAGGTAATTAGCAACTGTAGAGTGGTTACACTTCAGATAATCCTGAAATAAGAATTGCTGTAGATGTTATGTTATATTTTGATTATCTTTATACACGATGTTCATGATACTAAATTTCACTAATACAGAAAAAAAGAGCATATATTCTCTAATGGAGTACAGCGTACGAAAGGATGTAGGAAAGTGCCTGCCGACTAAATCAAGCTACATTAAGTTAAATATTTTTCATGCTTTAATGTTAATTTTTTTAGCTCTGCAAGGTTTGAAGGATCCCTTAATATGGACCTTAATGAAATCAGCATGAATTTAGTTCCTTTTCCTCAACTGCATTATCTTGTGTCAAGCCTAACACCTCTGTATACACTGGCAGATGTTAACATTCCTTCTCGAAGGTAAGATGTAGTAACTTTATTCCAATTACTTGAGGGCTCAAATTACTTTAAAAACAAACACATTTTTAAGAGAAAAGTTTATAGTAACTAGTTATTTCTTCATACCATTTTCTTTGTGAGAATTATATAAAATATAGGTGATGACAGCCATTTTTCCATTAAGTGAATGCTTCCTTGTTTAGAAGTCATTGTTTAAAAATGTCAGTATTAAACTATTTGAAATTAAATCTAATAACTAAATTTTTAAGCTTATGAAAATTAATAAAGATATAATTTTTATTGAAAAAGATTTAAAGGCTTTGAAGCCTGATGTACTTAAATATGAATGCTAATTCTATCATTTACTAGCTACAGAACCTTGGGCAGGTGACGAACTTTTAGTTTTTCTCATCTTTAAAAATGAGAGTCAGAGTACCTACCTCATAAGCTTGTTGGTATATTAAATAAGAGTATCTTTTAAAGCTCTTACCCCAGTCTAGCACCATAGAGGGTTTACAGATATTACTCTATTATAGCTATTATGTATCACTTCCAGAACACCTTGTTTTATAACTGTGTCATTTTTAAGCATAAAACTTACATCAATTTACTTAACAAAAATGTAGTTGAAACATACTCTTATCATATACAGTGATGATGAGCTTGAAAAGGTCACACTGACATTCACAGTTGACTGAGGGAAAAGGTCTTGTCAAACTCTGCTAGAGGAAATTATGTAAATGATAAAGTAAAAACTAGATTACAGATCTTTTTAATAGTTTAAATTTTGGCAACATAATTCTATACTGTGGGAATGTCACAGTAATACTGATTAACTCCTATTTGAGCAAGTAACAAGTAACTGACTATGCCAACTAATAGGTGCGGTCTCTTTCTTTGTGGGATGCTGATGAGCTTAACAAGTTAAGTGACTTGCATAGTTTATTGAACATGGAAATCAATCATTAAATGATTGCTTTTATTATCACCCCAGCATATTAAAAATGAGTATATTTAGTAAAAGGTACACCTTTAATGTGAACACATAGAATGTAAATTGGTGCTAAACTATTTACTGTACAGTAGTGATTATCCAGACATTTAAAGTTACTCCTTAAAAAAATAAAGACATGTAATTTCTAATTAAATTCAGCATAATTCTGCTTGGTGTGTGTGTGTGTATACATTTTTTTTTCTTTTTGGTTGTGCTGGGTCTTAGTTGTGGCAGGTGGCCTCCTTAGTTGCAGCTTACCAGCTCCTTAGTTGTGGCATGCGAACTCTTAGTTGCAGCATGCATATGGCATTTAGTTCCCCGAGCAGGGATTGAAACCAGGCCCCCTGCATTGGATGCGCGGAGTCTTAAGCACGGTGCCGCCAGGGAAGTCCCGTGCTTGGTATATTTTGATAAAAATAATAGTGTCAGCATTTAAAATGTTTATTTATATATTTATAGCTTGTTGCAGGTTTGTTCTGTAAGGAACCTTAAGAATGTTAGACTCTTAAGGAACTTATCACAGTGTTCTTTCTAGCTTTGTGAGGGTTTTCCTTTTTTATTTTCTTTTTGCTTCTACTGTACTATAGGTATTTCAAAGGCTGCCATATCCACATATGGACACGTTTATCCTTGAGCAAATAGTAAATTGTTTTTAAATTGTACTATTAAAAGGCATAGTTTTAAGACTAATTTCTTATTAGTAGTTTACAAACAACTGAGAATGGTTTTTGGATGTGCTTCATATTAATAAATGTCATCTAGTCCATTTTTATCAATGAAAATGACAAAGCACGTATTAGAGTGTGTATATTAAATTCCTTGTTTGTAATGTAAAGAGAAATATCCCAATAACTATAAATAGCTCCTTGCTAGTTTTTATTTTTTTTGACAAAAGAATGAGTGTGCCTACTTGTTGTATAGTGGTTCTTAACCTTTTCTGGGTTTCCTTGACTTCATAAAAATGCCCAAAAACACATACGCACCAAAATTTTGAGCACAGTAGAGGATTCATGAATCCCCCAAAGCTCACAATCCACTAAGAGAGTCCTCTATCCTTCTTACTGTAGAAGAATCAGGATAGAATGTAAGCTCCATTAGAGTCGGAAATTTTTGTTGTTCACTGCTGGGTCTCTTGCACCTAGAATAGTGTCTGGCACATAATAGGCATTTAGTAAATATCTACTGAATGAATAGGCAGCATAGTGTAATGCATCTAATATGACCCCAGACTGGGGTCATATTAAAGGCCTAGGAGCCTGCGTATTATTAGATATAAACTTCATCGGTCACTTTTATCTTCCTCTCTTTAGAGGAATGATAAAAGAATGAAGTTAAAAGACTTCATTCACTTAAAAGCCTCCCTTTTCAGGAATAGTAGTATAGAGTAGTGGCTTTTTTGGAGAGCCTAACATTGTCCTTTGATAGCTTCCTCATTATTCCTAAGTAATTTATGATATATTTTATAGACAAAGTAATCTTAATGTAGTAGGTTTTTAATTCGTTTTGATAGTTCTGATACTACGAAGTAGATAAGCATACTGAACTAAGTAAAAATGACACAATTTTCAGAAATTAGTACTACATAGAGCTCACTAATGATGTCAATATTTTGTAGCTACCTGAAATCAGGTATATATAAAATATATTGCAGAAGCTTTTTATTCCCCTAAAAAAAAATATTGCATGATTTTCTCTCATATTTATCCAGATTGCTTTGAGGAAATGATAGCTGAGTTCAGAATATATTTGTGTGTGAAGTTTATTTACCTGTAGATGACTGTCTTTTCATTTTATAGTTACACATAGCAGAAAGATGTAGTACAGTATTTTGTATAAACAGTGACTGTCTCATTGTTTTAGGTTGGATCAGATGTTTTCAGATGCCTTCAGTAAAGATCACCAGCTAATTCGAGCTGACCCCAAACATAGTCTCTACCTCGCCTGTGCCCTCATGGTTAGAGGAAATGTACAGATTTCTGATCTTCGGAGAAATATTGAAAGGTTCAATTTTATATTTTTCAAGATAATGTTATGTGTACTGTTTGTAACAGTGTAGCATGTAGTTAAGTAGCACTGTGAACTTAATTGAACTGTGACTTTGAGCAAGCTACTTAGCCTCTCTGAGCCTATTTTCCTCAAATGTAGAATAAGAATAATAATAGTACAGAGTTGTTATTTATGTTAATTATGTTATGCACATTAAATGATGAGATGTTATTTTCTGAAAATGTTCAGGAAATTTAGCTATTGTTATTGTTTTTATTACCACCGCTACTACCACTACACTGCTTCTAAGTTTGTTTTACTATTTGACAGTCTTATTTTTTAGGAAAACTGCTCTATTGAATTACAAAGTAAGGAAAATTATAATACCTTCATTTCTTTTCATCCCCAGATTTCTAACGTTAAGGAATGTGTTTCTAGCTTCTTGAATCACCATTACGGCCAATTTAATGTCCCTTAGTTCACTGTTAGACTGTACCATAATACTGCTAGTATTAAAAAATAGGTAACTTACATTATATACTAAGCACTTAGAATGGTACCATTAGTAATGTCCCAGTTTAACTAATGTGGGCTGCCATAATATGGCAGATATTTTAGTACCTTAATTCTTACCTTTGAGTTTTTGCATCTCAGATTAAAACCTTCTCTACGGTTTGTCTCCTGGAATCAAGAAGGCTGGAAGACCAGCCTGTGTTCAGTACCTCCTGTGGGCCATTCCCATTCATTATTAGCTTTAGCAAACAACACATGCGTGAAGCCTACCTTCATAGAACTGAGAGAGAGATTCACGAGGCTCTACAGAAAAAGGGTAATCGTCAGTACACCTTTTTAACTATATGTGTTTATTTTGGCTATTTAAGATGTGTGCTCAAGAATTAAAGTAACACAAATCAGGTGTGATCCTGCCTGCTATATCTTATATCTGTGTATTGATTATAACTGAAGAGGAGAGGCTTACTCAGACTCCAAATGAGAAATCTCATGGGTTTACAGGATTTAGGTTCTCATTTCTCTTGTAAAGCTGAGTGTGAACTATCATTTTAATATGAATATTTACATTATAGGATAGTTGTCTGTATTAAATTTCCTGGAAATGGTCAAGATCATTCAGTTTTTTTATTTATAGGCTCATCTTCATCACTATCTACAAATTGAAGGGATGGAGGAAAGCTGTTTCACAGAAGCCCTGTCATCTTTATCAGCACTCATACAGGAATATAACCAACTGGATGCCACAAAAAGCATGCCTGCAGAGGAGTTACCTAGACTAAGCATAGCTGTGTGAAAAAGAAACCCCAAAGATACAATTTCTTTTTCTTAATTTCACATTTTTTGTCCCCTTACCTTTCTGTTTTAGAATTTTTGTGATTCAGAAAGGCTGATTTGTGTTTTTCATATTGGGAAGTTTTTGTCTTTAGAGTAGTTTCCATTTAATCACAGTTTGTTGATGATCCCACTGTGTGAAATTAGCCAAGTCCTAGTGCCTTGACTTTAAACATCTGTCTTCCAAAAAGTCGTGTTTTCTAAAATTGAGATAACAGAGTTCTTCAACATTTTATTTTATTTATAGTCTCATATGTAGGCATTTATACAGAGATAATGCCTTCAATAAGTCTTGTACAGATATATTTTTTATATTATAATTTATGTCTTCACATTCTGTTTAAATTCTCCTAACTCTTTAAAAGTAAATACGGGAGTAGAAGAACACAGTATAAATATTTCTATGTAATACCCACTAACTTCAGGAATAGATTTTATTACAACTTGAGGTTTCATTTCTTCTTTGGGTAACCACTTGTTTGCACTCAAAAGAATCACAATTTACAATTATTTTAACTTGTATTAAATTATTTTTAAATATAATGTTTTTTTATCAAACCAGTTAATTTTGTAACAATAAATGTCCATGTTTTTAAACCATACTACTTATCAGTTTTGCTTGTCCCTTTTTTTTTTTTTTTTTGGCCATGCCACATTGCATGTGGGATCTTAGTTCCCCAACCAGGGATCAGACCTGCACCCCTTGCATTGGGAGTGCGGAGTCTTAACCACTGAACTGCCAAAGAAGGCCCACTTGTTACTATTTATACAAGCAAACAGAGCATTACTAAGCTTGATATCCTCTTTGAAACTTTGCAGTAAATGACTAATAGTCTAGTGAAAGTGTTCCAGTTACTATAAATCTCCAGTTTTAGTCTTCAACATTAACTTATCTTTAATCACAACTTATATTTAAAATTCATAGGTGATTTTTCATTTAAGGAAGTAATTTTGAGCAACAATTTATTTTCAAGCCAGAAAAATCTGTTGGGTGCTTGCTTTAATGTTATTTTTTAAATTTCTTTGCTTTTCAGAGTAAGGATACTGCTCTTGGTCTTTATCTTGGAAATTAAGTTTTTTACAGTATTTGGTATAAAAATTTAGATTACAGTTGTCAACAGTGGCCAAAGAAGTTCCATTTTTTCCTTCCAAAAGAAATCTTAGTAAACTGATATTCAGGATAGGGCAATGGAAATAATAAATATATTTACAGCTTAGTCTTATTCCTAGTTAAGATTTAATCTAGAAAATCTTGCTCACCCTATAATGATTATGTGATTGGAGCCTAGGCTGTATTGTCAAAGTACAGTTTTAAAACTTTAATATGCTTTTTATATAGCTTCAACAGATCATTTCAGATTATTTTATAGAATAAAATGTTCTCTTGTAAATTGTATAACGTTTCATTATGGAATATGTAGATGGAACCAAATACTTTTGTATTACATATTATACACTTTAAGAGCTCAATTTTAAGGTTTTCATATTTTACATATATTTTTAGGAGAACCTTTTTTAAAGCTTCTAATGCCTTAAATACAGTTAACTGAGAATAGCTAGGCATTCTTACTGTTTTAAACCAATAAGGCAGATTTGCCACCCTTTTAAAACCATTTTAAATTTTGATGTAATGACATGATTGACCTTAACTTTTTCCCCATGTGCTTGGTTTTATAGGATCTTGAGCTCAGAAAATATATCTCCTGGATCTCTGCAGTTTCTCTGACATACACAAGATGTAATCCACAGCATCTTCCATTTAAATGACCCTTCATTTGGGCAATCAAATTGAATGGTAATCATTTTAGACTTGTTAGGGACACAGCATCTTTTATCCAAGCATATCCCACAGAAAGTGGGTTTATAACTCTGAGTGCTTGAACATCCGGAAAAGACAAATTTTTCAGCTTTGACGGGTTGGAAAGTAGGTTGGCATGTTTTTCCTTTGGGGATCTGAAAAGATATATAACGTTAAGAAGTCACTCTTTAAACTTGATTACAGTAGTCCAGAAAAGCGATACTTTGTGGACTGTTACATAAATACACAGATATAATTATTTTCAGGACATTAATAGTTGCCATTTAGTGACATCCAGCCCTTTCTTTTCTGCCTTTAAAATCCCCTCTCACCAGAGGACCTTGGAAGTCCTCCCTGTGCTTCCTCCATCATATTATAGGACCCACTCCCCAATGTTTTTCTGCTATCTACCCTTGACTAAGTTCCACAATAAATGAAAATTTCTGTTTTATTTAATATTAAGGGCCAAGACTTAAATTCTCTAACATGGCTCAGACAGTTTTAAGTAGATGGATAGATGAATGAACATCTTAATCCCTTTGAAATTGTCAGCTTTCTAATAAATAGGATAGGGAATAACTTAGGGATAAGATTGGTTTTGTAGCATTTCTAAAAATTACTCGAGACAGTCACAGAAGCAGGACCAGCTCTAGTTATACCAAGCAATCTTAGAGTATGTATTATTGTATCATAGTCCTTTGGCAGGTAGTAGCTAAGCAAAGCATTTTGGAAATAGTGTGGTTCCCTCTCCAAGTTGGTGATACATAAGATCAGAACTTCTCTGATGTTCCTAATGTTTTTATAATTATGATGTAGCAACCAAAATCTTTTATCAATTGCTCTGATTCCACTACATAAAATTAATATAGGAAAAAGAAGGTAGAATCTGAAAAGGATCCTCTCTGAAAAAACAATATACATGGTGGGGTGCCCCAACAAATCAGGCTGATCAAGACCCACACTAGTAAGCTGTTAACCTGTTGATTCTAGATACCCTAACATTACCTCTCTGCTTGGTGAAATTTTTCCCACAAAGTGCAGTCAATATCTGCTTTCCTCCAAGACAGTTTGACTTTAAGAGTTATAATGAAGTGGTTTTATTAATAAACACTTCCAAAACACACACATACATAGACACACATACTTTTCAGGAGTCTCAGTATTGAATTATCATGAAGTTAAATCTACTTAAACTTTACCTTTACTGTCTTTGATATATTACTGTCACAAGGCTGAATGTAGCACAGTCTTTTCTCATTTCTCATTTCACAGTTGCTGTTTTCATTGGTTACCCTATTAGATATGCCCATCCCACATGTTCTGGAGCAAGGGGTCCACTTTGTTGCTTGCACAAGACATTTTCTTTTCCAAATAAGTGGGAGATTCCTATAAGCTAAAATAAAGGAGGAGGGAGTGCATGTGTATAAATATATATGTATTCATGTAGGTAGATAATTTTTAATCATTATTTTTAAGCTAATAGTTAATAGATCTGAACTTTATATAAAGTAATTCAGAATAAAATAAGCTTATGGTCTAATTATTCTCTTTTTCCCACTCCCCAAATTATCTGTCAATCAAGTATTACAGTGCAGTATCTTAGGAGGAATAAAAATACTTTATCTTTGAAAAACTGAGTAAAGTACCCATTTGCTTCTTTCTGCGTAGCCCATGCTCTGAGTACTAAACAAGCTTATGCTTTGATGGATATCTGCCTTTTCCCTGGTTCTTGCCTCATGCTTGATGTTATTTTCAACAGATGTTGAAACAGACCTCAGTAGGATTAGGGAATTCAAGATATTAATCAGAACAAGGTGGTCTTACTGTTAAATTTCGTGATGTTAAAATCTAAAATACAAAAGTTACATTTGAGAATTCAGCTGTCAATGAGACCAGTTATTTTCTTCTCCACTTTTTAAAATCTAGTCTTTTAGAAAATTCTCTACATTACACTGAACTAATCTAAATACTTATACTAAGTGATGAAAAATGTGCAATCCATTTTATTCATTCAGCTTAACTATTACATTCCCTATGGTATCAGGCCTATGGTATTCCCTCTGTTGTATAGATATTTCATATCACTTCGGAATGCATGGACGGATCTATGGGTGAGTGGGTTGGCTAGACAGAGCCCCCCCCTCCACTGCCTGCAGCTTAGGAGAAACAAGGGAGGGGAAGGGGGTGAATAATGAAAATATAAAGAGTGCATAATAATTCTTCCATCTTCTTGTAAATCCATGGGGAGCTTCCCTCTTGTTCTGCTCATGAATGAATCAGGCACTTGGTTCATTTTAAGCAAACTACTAATTGGTTCATTGTCTCAAAGCATTTCCTTCAGGTTAATATGCATCCTAAAGTGGGTGCTTTGGGAGTAAGGTGGAGATTTGAGTCTGCAATGAACACAGCAAAATTCAGGCTACATTACTTTAAAATGTCAATTTAAAAAGGAACCACCCACCCACCCTCAAAAAAATGCCTTCTTGATAGGGAAGAGTCACTTTGAAGTATGTGCTATCTTTGAAAAAAGTGATACTTTGATACTGTTGTCAGTGTTATTACAGTAGGATCTTGCCATTGCACACAGAACTGAGGGAGAGGAAGCAGAAAAATGGAGATACCTGGAAGGTAGACAACAGTTTAAAGACCTCAGCGCAGGAAGCAGGTTAAAAGCTTGGCATGCATCTGCAATAAATAAAGGTAGGTTAGATTATCATATTACCAAGAACCCCCCTTAGAGTTAAGCCAAGAGCTGCAGTTCAGGAATTGCTTAACATTCATTAAAGGGCAAGAAAACTAGAAGAAATTTTCAAAGTACAAGTTCAGTGTTTGGTGAGCAGTGAGAAAAGCATAGGGGCATTATGTCATTGCATGCTTCCTGCTGACCAAGCAAAAGCTAGATTCCAACCGTAGACTGGAATTAATTAAGAATATAAATTACTATCACAAATATATCTTAAAGTATGCGTGTGTCATTGTGCTCAACTTTGAAAGCAAACTCCTGTTTGGGCCCGTAAGTACAGTTTCAAAGTGAAGCAGAGGAGAGACATTAAACTGAACATATACTTCCTTTTAAACATATCTAGGCCTATATTTTAATTACCAGGGAACACTTGGGAGATTTTCTCATTTTTTGTAGCAAAGTACTGACCACTAAGAATGACCATCTGACGCCTCCTCCAACCAGGTTCCAAGTGAATCCACTGAAACTGCTCTGACTTCACAAATGAGACCAACTTGACCTAGACCCAAAGGCCTGGCCTTGGGGACAACTGCTGTTCTACGGTGGTCTCACCAGGGAGGTTCACGCATGGGTTCTAAGAACTTAACACTGAGTCACTAAGATCCAATGCAGAAAATCAACTGTTCTTGTACATTTGTTAAAAAAAAAAATTTGGCTTATATTTTCCAAACTTCTAGAGCATTAGCAGTATCACGCGGTTAGCTGAAAACCGGGGATGGTGAATGCCGATTTGCCGTAACCTGTTAAAGTTTTTTGAATTGGCATAATTGGAATCCCAGAGGATGTTCCTTTAAGAATTCGTTTTTACAGATCTAAGACTCATTTCTCTGATTATAGTTGCTTTTATTAACTATCCACATAAGTGAATTTAGGAGTCTTTAGCATACATAAGTATTCCATATTTCCATGGCACCTTTCATTTACTAAGCTCCAAATTTCAAGAAAAAGGCATTCTTAATTTCTGGATGAAAGCACAGATGTGAATAATAACCAGGCATAAATATTGCCCCTTTTTGAGTCCTTCCTCACCTGTGCTTCATCTGCTGGCATTTTTGAAACTCCTGTCCCCAACAAACCCTGGCACCTAAATAAGATGCTAGCTTAGAGCAGACCAAACTATAAGGTTTGTGAATATACTGATGCCAACTGTAAATGGCCAGGTGCTCCAGATAAGTAATAAGGATTCTCATTACAAGTTTCTGGCTACACACATACCTGGGTAACCTACTTAAAAATGCCTGTGTGCACATTTATTTAGAGAAGTTGGTAACTGTTAAGCTTCATTTTCAGTGAATGAAAGGGTAATTTTATATTAGTTTTATCTGTTTTTAGAAACGTTTACAAGTCAACGTACCCTCAAATATTTTTGATCATAGCCTTCCATTTCTGCTTTTACCATATGGAAAAGTTGCCTTTGGAAATTTTTGGAACTGGATGGTTCGTACTTCTTGCCCATAATAGAACAATACAGATAAAAGTTTTTCCAGGCCAGGGTACATGTGGATAATATTTGGTCAGTTTGCCTGAGATGAGGTTAAATGGAAATAAGTAGAGGTAGTTAGAAGAGTTTTCCTGACCTAGTAGAGCTTTCAAAAACTGGAATATTTGGGGAGTTCCCTAGTGATCTAGTGGTTAGGATTCAGTGCTCTCTCTGACGTCGCGTGGGTTCAATCCCTGGTCAGGGAACTGAATTCCCATGAGCTGTGCGGCCAAAAAAAAAAAAAGGAAAAAATCTAAAACATTATAAAGTTCCCTTTACAGATACTCAGAGCATACCTGCCTGAGGTAGAGACCGAGTATGATGGCACACTCAAACTAAATCTCACACTGATCACCAATCAGTAAGTACCTACTTAGTTCCTATGGTACATAAAAGGAACATGAAAGAAAACCAGGTGAAGTCATACATGAGAGACAGTTCTACTTATCAGTACCTGGCATTGTTCTGTAGCTTGTTGACAGCTGCTGTTGTGATGACCCCAGGCCACATTTTGACTGATCAGTCTTCTTTCCACCTTTAGCCCTAGAGCAGTGCCTGTCAGCCGGCTTTGGTATGAACAGAGGTGTGCATCCAATGGCCCCACTCACACAGAGGCAGCTAAACAGGGGATTGGGCTGAAACACTTGGCCATTATGATAATGTACCCTGTTGAACTCACATCCCACAGCTACAAGGTCTGAAAAGAGAAAAGAGCAAAATCACCAAAGAAGCCATAACTGATAGTCTAGACTTCCAGTTATAAACCATAGAGGAAATTGCTATCTCCTTTATGAAATATAGTTCTCATTTTTTTAGGCCACATCTGAAACCTCCTTCACAGAACATCTGTAAAAAGTGAAAATGAGGGCTTCCCTGGTGGCGCAGTGGTTGAGAGTCCGCCTGCCGATGCAGGGGACATGGGTTCGTGCCCCGGTCCGGGAAGATCCCACATGCCGCGGAGCGGCTGGGCCCGTGAGCCATGGCCGCTGAGCCTGCGCGTCCAGAGCCTGTGCTCCGCAACGGGAGAGGCCACAGCAGTGAGAGGCCCGCGTACCGCAAAAAAGAAAAGTGAAAATGAGACATTTTCATTATATCGTAGATTATCAGCCCTGCGTAGTCACCTTCAAAATTAAGACCCTGGTCCCTGTTCTTGAGTAAGGTTAATAGAAAATCACTATGAGTATAGCACTGGGATAATGACTGTAAACCTCAGAGCTGGGTTGATGGCTGGTGAGACAGACATCCCCAGATGCCCAACAACAGGCTGGGATATAGTCCTAGGGAGTTAGGATAAGTGAAAGGGTGAAGAAATCATAATTTGTTTACAATACTGCACAGTAGCTGATGACCTTTCACAGAACTGGAAGGTCAAAACCTTTTCAGAATACTAAGATGTGACTGACTGCACTGTGTTGACATTTGTGCTGATGGTGCAAAAGCAGCAGTGGCTAAAACTGCTGCTGGCACTTCAGCGTGAATCAAACTCTACAGGTTAGTCACTATTTTTCCTTACCATACACTTGTACATAAATGTACTGTTTTTTAAAGTTCTTAGTTCTACCTAAGAATGTCCTTGATGACACAGTAAAAATTACTAATTTTATTAAATCTGAGTGATCAAATATACATGTCTTTTTAATATTCTGTGACAAAACAGGAAGTTACATAGAGCCTTTCTCTAGATATTGTACCAAAGTACAATAGTTATCTCGAGGAAAAGCACCTATGTTATTGTTTGGGTTGTGGGCCGAAGTAACCACTTTTTTAGTGGTAATTTCCCCTGAAGAAATGATTGACAGATACCTCATGGTTATTCAGACTTAGGTATTTGGCAGACATTTTCTTGAAAATCAACGAAACGGGCCTGTCACTTCAAGGAAAACAACTGACAGTACTTGTTGCCAGTGACAGAATTTAAGCTTTTGAGCAAAAATTAGAATTTTGGAAAACTTGTGTACACCACTGAGATCTTTATAGCTACCCAATATGTAGACTTTTCTGATAATTTTGGTACTAACTAATGTGATATTTTAAAATATCCATATAACCCATTGCTCCAAACTGGTATTTTCCAAGTAAACAATGCATGGTATTACAAAATTATACTTGAGGAAAAGCCCCATTCCAAGTGGGCCTTTGAATAGAGGAAAGTATTTTAATGTCACAGAGTCTGAAAAGTTCATTGATTTGGTTTCCGATTCCACACGATTAGCAGTGATGCAGCTAATTTTTAAGAAACTCCACTTCTCAAGTTTTAATATAATATGAAAAAAAGAATATTCACAATTATCTGAAAAGTCTGTTAAAATATTCCTTCCTTTTCCAACAACGTATCTGTGTGAGGCTGGAATCCCTTCATATATCCCAAACTAAAACAACATATAGCAATATATTGACTGCAGAAGCAGATGTAAGAATCTATCTTCTGTTAGAGAGATTTGCAAAAATGTAAAACAATTCCACTTCCACTCTTCTCTAATTTCTTTGTTTTTAAAGTAAAATTTTTTCACAAATAATATTCTTATTAATTTGCAATGGGTTTGTTATTTTTAAATGTATTAGTAAATATTTTTAAATTTCTAATCCATTAAATACCAAGAGGTAACTCACATAAACAAAAGCTCTTTGGGTCCTCATTAATTTCTAAGACTAAAGGGATCCTCAGACCAAAAAAAAGTTTAAAAAACATTGTTCTATAATGATGAATCAGCACATTCTCTGTAAAGTTATATCTTAAGCCTTTATAGATCATTCGGTCTCTGTTGCAACTACTAGACCCTGCTATTGTAAAGCAGCCACAGACTACAAGTAACTGAACTGGTGTGGCTGTTCTCTGATAAAACATTATTTACAGAAACAGACTGTGGAGCGGATTTGGTCCCTGAGCCATAGTTTGTGACCCCAGTTATAGATCGTCCCCACCCCCATCCTCATGGCTGTGCTCTGTTACAATACTCATCACACTGTACATAAAATTACTTGTGGAAAGATCTGTCTGACACAATAAACTTTGACTCCGCGAGGGCAGGACCTGTGTCTTTTTTTCCCTGTTGTGTCCCCACCTGCTGGTCACAGTGTCTAGCTCAGTAGTGGATGCTCACTAAGTGTTTGTTAGGTTAATGAAATACCTTGCCTGGCACTGTTTGGGAGAAAGGGGTATCCTGAATGCCAGAGTCTGATAGATCGCGTTTTTCCTGTTGAATTTCCGTAAGTAATAGCTAACATTTTTGAGAATTTACTACATACCAGATATTGTGTTAGGTGTTTTGGGTTTTGTGTCTTCATTTCATTTGATCCTCCTAACAACTCTATAAAATAGGAAGTACATATAACTGAGGCACAGAGAGGTTAAGCAACTTGATCAAGGTCACTCAGCAGACAGAACTCAGAATTTGAACCCAGACCCTACATTCTTAACCAATATACAATAGTCAAGTGCTGACAGGGGCATCAGGCTATCAACTTGAACTGTTCCACACATTCAGTCCAACTCCAGAGATGTGCGCTCATTCCATACTTACAACCAAACTTCTGCTAGTAGTTTTCCTTCCCACTTAGACTTTTCTACAGAGTAACTTAACCACCCAGCTGACATGAGTAGTTCTCTTCCCTTAGAAATTTTTTTTTAATCCTCAATAAATCGGTATCCTGAATTATTGTCAAGGCATAGGTTTAGATGGTCTCAAGCAGTCTCCAGAGCTGAGGCCCATAAAGCTGAGGATCCTGTTGTGATGTGGGGTGCCCCTACCTTCTTTTTTACAAATGTGCCTCAGTAAAAAGTACAGTAACTTGGGCTTCCCTGGTGATGCAGTGGTTAAGAATCCGTCTGCCAAAGCAGGCGACATGGGTTCGAGCCCTGGTCCGGGAAGATCCCACAAGCTGTGGAGCAACTAAGCCCATGCGCCACAGCCACTGAGCCTGCCCTCTAGAGCCTGCGAGCTCTAGGCCATGCTCCGCAGCAAGAGAAGCCACCGCAGTGAGAAGCCCGCGCACCGCGACGAAGAGTAGCCCCCGCTCGCTGCAACTAGAGAAAGCCCGTGTGCAGCAACGAAGACCCAACGCAGCCAAAAATAAAATAAATTTTAAAAGTACAGTAACTTGACGGTTAGTTGGAAAGGCTGAGATTAAAGCTGTATGTCTGAATACTAGATATACATCCTTACATTTTAAAAAAGATTATTTTTTAGTCACAGAAAAGGTTGAATTCAGATTGCTTCTGACAGTGGTAACGAAAGCTGTCATTTGAGGCACCTAAATGAGTCAGGCCGTTTACATAATTTCTCCTATTTTTATCATTAAAAGCAATTACCTGAGAAGAACTGCAAGATCATTTCAATGCAATAAAAGTAACAGGTTTCTGAATGTGTGTGTAACATCTGCTCATTTCACATGGTGTCCAGTATGAGAAGGCTAGTCTCACTGGTGCATGGAAACTAAACCCACCTCTAATTTAGTCACATGAAGCTGATTATTCCAAAGTAACAATTGCAGGCAAAAATCCTGTCTAGACTGCACATTCGCCAGCCAGTGCAGAAGGAAACACTTACACGCACACACTCCAGTCTCGTGCGTAGGCCCGTCTGCTGAGTAGTCACAGTACAGCCCTTTGTGGGGGTCGCAGAGGTCAGCTTCGTTGCAGGTGTCCCCTGGTTGCCTGGCACAGATTTTACAGCATCCACAGCCATCCCTCACCAGGCTCACTCCAGGAGGGCAGCTGGGCTTCTGGTGAGCGCACTGACAGGGCCAGTGACAAAACTGTTGACGATGGTGCACTTCTGCTACCTCACCAGGCCTTCCTTCGGGCGCCGTGTCTAACAGCCCGGTGCCCTGGGCCCTGCAGTAGAACTTCATTTGACAACAAAGGTGATGTTAGAAATGGTTCCTCAAACTAATTTCAGAGGTTTTCTGGAAATAGATTTCCCCCAGAGTACGAGAATACAGTGTGGCGAATTGTAATAATAATAGTATCTCTCAGTATTTGACATGATCGCTCGCTCCTTAAACTTTTCTGCACTCAGCTTCCAACACAGGACTCTTTCTCCTCCTTTCTCACTGATGGCTCCTTCTCAGTCTCCTCTGCTAGTTTCTTCTCATCATCTTCATCTCTCAACACTGAAACCCCCTGTGGGTAAAGACCTCTGAAGTAACTTCCCTCACTGCATCTCATATCTCCACCCAGGCCTCTCTTCTGAACTCAAACTGCCTACTTAACAGATCTCCACTTAGATATTTGACAGGCATAGCAAACTTCACATGACCAAAAACAAACTCCCAATTCTCCCCTCCAATCTACTCTTCCTTACAAGGAAAGGAGAGAGGGAGGTGTGTCAGAGAAGATGTGATGCTAGAAGCAGAGGTGACACGATGCTGCTGCTGAAGGGGGGCGTCACAAGCCAAGGAATGCAGGCAGCTTATAAAGGCTGGAAAAGGCAAAGGACAGATTCTCCCCTAGACTCCCCGGAAGGAACACAGCCCTGCCTTGATTTTAGCTCTGTTTCCAGACTACAGATGCCAGAACTGTAAGATAATATATCTGTGCTGTTTGAAGACCATAGCAATTTATTCAGTAGCAATAGGAAACAATACACCCCATTTTACAAGGGAGGACTATGGGGCTCTGATTGCTTAACCTACTCCAGGTCACATATCAAGTAAGTGGAAGAAGAGGGACTTACACCACGCAGGCAGCTTCCAGAGCCTGAGCTCTCAATCCTTACCTTCCTCCCTTCCCCAGGCCAGGTCTTGCCACCAACCAGCTTTGATATTGAACAGATCACTGAATCTCTGCATCTGTTTTTCCTCTCTAGCCCAGACTCTCCCCCTGAGCTCACAACTAACTCATTCATCTCTTCGGGGTATATCTCACTTTGATGTCCCACAAGCACCTCACTTTCTCCCTCCCCACAAGAAACTGCTCTCAGCTAGTCCCCATTTTAGTGAATGGTGGCATCATCCCCTGAGTTCCCCCAGCCAGGAAGCTGAGATCAACCTCACCTGTTCCATCTCCTTCATCCCTCACACCCGAAGGTCAGCGACCTGCAGGGAAGTCCAAGCTCCTGAGCACAACGTTCAGGGCCCTCCTCGGTCTGTTGCGTTCCTTAGATTCCTTAGCTTCTAGCGAGCGAAAGTGCCTGCGGTTCCCTGCATATCTGAGGCTGTTCCTTCCACCTGTAACCTTCTTCACCTGCCCCCACTCCTTCCCTGAGTTACCACCTTCTCCAGAAGACTTTCTATAACCTCTCCATGCTCCCTTTTACCTGTCGGTGTACTGAAGTTAGTGTATAAGTGCCTGTCTTCTCCACTCACCCTAAAGCTACCCAACCACAGGGACTTGAGGTTCACTTGCTGGTGTACAAGTGGCACTTAGCACAGTGCCTGGCAAGTAATTTCTGTAATTAACTCTCAATTTTTATCTGATGGAACTGAAGGCAGTTGGACTGATTCAGACATCCTAAACCTCTTTCCAACTCAAAAACCCTACATTTAAGGGACATCAAGTGGGGAAAGAGGTTGGGGGGGATGAATTGGGGGGTTGGGATTGACATATATACACTAATATGTATAAAATAGATAGCTAATATAAAAAAAGAAAAAGTTTGGACAATGAAAAAGAAAGTCAGAATCAGAAAAAACACAAAAACAACCCTACATTTAAAAGTATCTGTTTGAAATTCCACCATTAAATCTTAAGCCTTTTTTTTTTGCGCAGGCTCAGCGGCCATGGCTCATGAGCCCAGCCGCTCCGCAGCATGTGGGATCCTCCCGGACCGGGGCACGAACCCGTGTCCCCTGCATCGGCAGGAGGACTCTCATCCACTGCGCCACCAGGGAAGCCCAGCCTTTTTTCTTACCACTGATGAGACATGTATTCCCCAGAGTAACACTTTCAGCTACTATTTGAGTTGAATATACCATGTGAGAATAGACTTTGAGGATACAGTGCTGGGCTTCTGAAGGACGAGGAGGAACAATGGAAACCCCGAATGTAGAGGGGCAGAATATCAAGGCTACACATAGCGAGCGCCTGCTTCGCATTCTTGCCCAGGTTCAGACATGGTTACCAGGGACCCCTGGCCGGGTTCGGTGGCCTCTCAGCTGGGCTCATGTTCATGAACTTTCCGTCCTCCCCTCTCTAAGGTGTTGGACTCTCAATTCTTGGCTTTCATGACACCAGCCCCACACCCCTGCCCAGTTCTACCCCTACCTCTGGACATACTTTCTCAATCTCCTTTGCAGGCTCCTGTTACCCTGAATTTGACTTAGATCTAAGCTCACTGGTGTTTCGTGACCTTAATGTATTGCTGTTCTCACCCTGCACACTGTCTCTTGACCATCTCATCAACACCCTTGCCGTCATTTTCGACCCTATGCAGCTTCAAATATAAATTTCCATCCAGGACAGCCCCGCTGAGTGCAGACCCATATAGCTGGCTGCCTACTGGACGTCTCCACTAGAACATCCTACAGGAAAAACTCACGTCCCAAACTCGACATTGCCCCACCCACCCGAGACAGCTTCTCCATACCCTGGAGATAGGAAGCTAGGAGTCGTCCAGGTCATCTTCCTCTCCCTCACCTCCCATAGTCATTTAACAACTAATCCTGCTTATCATCCTTATAGCCCTAAAACTAGTCACTCTTCCCTCATTTTCACTGCTACCAAGTACTACTGCAGTAAGTTCCTAACCGGTCTCCCTCCCTCAAGAATGACTTCAACAAATCTACCACGTCACTGCTTTAAGGAGCTCTTAAAAAACATACCTGTCGGTCCCCAGCATCTCCACACAAAAAAACAAAACAAAACAAAAAACACTGTATCTAGTTCTGTAAAAAATGCCATTGGTAATTTGACAGGGATTGCATTGAATCTGTAGATTGCTTTGGGTAGTATAGTCATTTTCACAATGTTGATTCTTCCAATCCAAGAACATGGTATATCTCTCCATGTGTTTATATTGCGTTTAATTTCTTTCATCAGTGTCTTATAGTTTTCTGCATACAGGTCTTTTGTCTCCTTAGGTAGGTTTATTCCTAGGTATTTTATTCTTTTTGTTGCAATGGTAAAGGGGAGTGTTTCCCTAGTTTCTCTTTCAGATTTTTCATCGTTAGTGTATAGGAACGCAAGAGATTTCTGTGTATTAATTTTGCATCCTGCAACTTTACCAAGTTCATTGATTAGCTCTAGTAGTTTTCTGGTGGCATCTTTAGGATTCCCTATGAATAGTATCATGTCATCTGCAAACAGTGACAGTTTTACTTCTTCTTTTCCAATTTGTATTCCTTTTATTTCTTTTTCTTCTCTGATTGCCATGGCTAGGACTTCCAAAACTATGTTGAATAATAGTGGTGAGAGTGGACATCCTTGTCTTGTTCCTGATCTTACAGGAAATGCTTTCAGTTTTTCACCATTGCGAATGGTATTTGCTGTGGGTTTGTCATAAATGGCCTTTATTACGTTGAGGTAGGTTCTCTCTATGCCCACTTTCTGGAGAGTTTTTATCATAAATGGGTGTTGAATTTTGTCAAAAGCTTTTTCTGCCTCTATTGAGATGATTATATGGTTTCTATTCTTCAGTTTGTTACTATGGTGTATCACATTGATTGATTTGTGTATATTGAAGAATCCTTGCATCCCTGGTATAAATCCCACTCGATCATTGTGTATGGTCCTTTTAATGTGTTGTTGGATTCTGTTTGCTAGTATTTTGTTGAGGATTTTTGCATCTATGTTCATCAGTGATATTGGCCTGTAGTTTTCTTTCTTTGTGACATCCTTGTCTGGTTTTGGTATCAAGGTGATGGTGGCCTCATAGAATGAGTTTGGGAGTGTTCCTTCCTCTTCAGTTTTTTGGAAGAGCTTGAGAAGGATGGGAGTTACCTCTTCTTTAAATGTTTGATAGAATTCACAAATAAAATTTGTATGGGCACACAAAAGACCCCAAATAGCCAAAGCAGTCTTGAGGGAAAAAAAAAGAGCTGGAAGAACCAGACTCCCTAACTTCAGACTATACTACAAAGCTACAGTAATCAAGACAATATGGTAATGGCACAAAAACAGAAAGATAGATCAATGGAACAGGATAGAAAGCCCAGAGATAAACCCACACACCTATAGTCAACTAATTGATGACAAAGGAGGCAAGGATATACAATGGAGAAAAGACAGTCTCTTCAATAAGTGGTGCTAGGAAAACTGGACAGCTACATGTAAAAGAATGAAATTAGAACACTCCCTAACACCATACACAAAAATAAACTCAAAATGGATTACAGACCTAAATGTAAGACTGGACACTATAAAACTCTTAGAGGAAAACATACGAAGAACACTCTTTGACATAAATCACAGCAAGATCTTTTTTGATCCACCTCCTACAGTAATGGAAATAAAAACAAAAATAAACAAACGGGACCTAATGAAACTTCAAACCTTTTGCAAAGCAAAGGAAACTACAAACAAGACGAAAAGACAACCCTCAGAATGGGAGAAAATATTTACAAATGAATCAATGCACAAAGAATTAATCTCGATCACTTCCGGGAAGATGGCGTAAGAGTAAGACGCGGAGATCACCTTCCTCTCCACAGATACACCAGAAATACATCTACACGTGGAACAACTCCTACAGAACACCTACTGAACGCTGGCAGAAGACCTCAGACCTCCCAAAAGGCAAGAAACCCCCCACGTACCTGGGTAGGGCAAAAGAAAAAGAATAAACAGAGACAAAAGGATAGGGACGGGACCTGCACCAGTGGGAGGGAGCTGTGAAGGAGGAAGGGTTTCCACACGCTAGGAAGCCCCTTTGCGGGCGGAGACTGCGGGTGGCGGAGGGGGGGAGCTTCGGCGCCGCGGAGGAGAGCACAGCCACAGGGGTGCGGAAGGCAAAGCGGAGAGATTCCAGCACAGAGGATCAGGGCCGACCGGCACTCACCAGCCGAGAGGCTTGTCTGCTCACCCGCCGGGGTGGGCGGGGCTGGGACCTGAGGCTCGGGCTTCGGTCAGAGCGCCGGGAGTGGACTGGGGTTGGCGGCGTAAACACAGCCTGCAGGGGTGGGGGGGCGGTTAGTGCGCCACGGCTAGCCGGGAGTCCGGGGAAAAGTCTGGACCTGCCGAAGAGGCAAGAGACTTTTTCTTCCCTCTTTGTTTCCTGCTGCGCGAGGAGAGGGGATTAAGAGCGCTGCTTAAAGGAGCTCCAGAGACGGGCGCGAGCCGCAGCTAAAGGCGCAGACCCCAGAGACAGGCATGAGACGCTAAGGCTGCTGCTGCCGCCACCAAGAAGCCTGTGTGCGAACACAGGTCACTATCCACACTCCACTTCCGGGGAGCCTGTGCAGCCCGCCACTGCCAGGGTCCCGGGATCCAGGGACAGCTCCCCCGGGGACAACGCACGGCACGCCTCAGGCTGGTGCAACGTCATGCCGGCCTCTGCCGCCGCAGGCTCGCCCCGCACTCCGTGCCCCTCCCTCCTCCCGGCCTGAGTGAGCCAGAGCCCCCGAATCAGCGGCTCCTTTAACCCCATCCTGTCTGAGCGAAGAACAGACGCCCTCCAGCGACCAACACGCAGAGGCAGGGCCAAATCCAAAGCTGAGCCCTTGGGAGCTGTGAGAACAAAGAAGAGAAAGGGAAATCTCTCCCAGCAGCCTCAGAAGCAGCGGATTAAAGCTCCACAATCAACTTGATGTACCCTGCATCTGTGGAATACATGAATAGACAACGAATCATCCCAAATTAAGGAGGTGGACTTTGAGAGCAAGATTTATGATTTTTTCCCCTTTTCCTCTTTTTGTGAGTGTGTCTGTGTATGCTTCTCTGTGAGATTTTGTCTGTATAGCTTTGCTTCCACCATTTGTTCCAGAGTTCTATCTGTCCATTCTTTTGTTTTTTCTCCTAATAAATAATTTTTTTAATAACTTTATTATATTTTATCTTACTTTATTTTATTTTACTTTATCTTCTTTTTTTCTTCCTTTCCTTCCTTCCTTCCTCCCTCCCTCCCTCCCTTCCTTCCTTTCTTTTTTCTCCTTCTACTAACACTTTCTTTCTACTTTTTCTCCCTTTTCTTCTGAGCCGTGGGGATGAAAGGCTCTTGGTGCTGCAGCCAGGAGTCAGTGCTGTACCTCTGAGGTGGGAGAGCCAACTTCAGGACACTGGTCCACAAGAGACCTCCCAGCTCCACATAATATCAAACGGTGAAAATCTCCCAGAGATCTCCATCTCAACACCAGCACCCAGCTTCACTCAATGACCAGCAAGCTACAGTGCTGGACACCCTATGCCAAACAACTAGCAAAACAGGAACACAACCCCACCCATTAGCAGAGAGGCTGCCCTAAATCATAAAAAGTCCACAGACACCCCAAAACACACCACCAGACGTGGACCTGCCCACCAGAAAGACAAGATCCAGCCTCATCCACCAGAACACAGGCACTACTCTCCTCCACCAGGAAGCCTACACAACCCACTGACCCAACCTTAGCCACTGGTGACAGACACCAAAAACAATGGGAACTATGAACCTGCAGCCTGCAAAAAGGAGACCCCAAACACAGTAAGATAAGCAAAATGAGAAGACAGAAAAACACACAGCAGATGAAGGAGCAAGATTAAAAACTCACCAGACCTAACAAATGAAGACGAAATAGGCAGTCTACCTGAAAAACAATTCAGAATAATGATAGTAAAGATAATCCAAAATCTTGGAAATAGAATAGAGAAAATGCAAGAAACATTTAACAAGGACCTAGAAGAACTAAAGATGAAACAAACAATGATGAACAACACAATAAATGAAAGGAAAAATACTCTAGAAGGGATCAATAGCAGAATAACTGTGTCAGAAGAATGGATACATGACCTGGAAGATAAAATAGTGGAAATAACTACTGCAGAGCAGAATAAAGAAAAAAGAATGGAAAGAACTGAGGACAGTCTCAGTGACCTCTGGGACAACATTAAACGCACCAACATTCGAATTATAGGGGTTCCAGAAGAAGAAGAGAAAAAGAAAGGGACTGAGAAAATATTTGAAGAGATTATAGTTGAAAACTTCCCTAATACGGGAAAGGAAATAGTTAATCAAGTCCAGGAAGCACAGAGAGTCCCATACAGGATAAATCCAAGGAGAAATATGCCAAGACACATATTAATCAAACTGTGAAAAATTAAATACAAAGAAAACATATTAAAAGCAGCAAGGGAAAAACAACAAATAACACACAAGGGAATCCCCGTAAGGTTAACAGCTGATCTTTCAGCAGAAACTCTGCAAGCCAGAAGGGACTGGCAGGACATATTTAAAGTGATGAAGGAGAAAAACCTGCAAACAAGATTACTCTACCCAGCAAGGATCTCATTCAGATTTGATGGAGAAATTAAAACCTTTACAGACAAGCAAAAGCTGAGAGAGTTCAGCACCACCAAACCAGCTCTACAACAACTGCTAAAGGAACTTCTCTAGGCAAGAAACACAAGAGAAGGAAAAGACCTACAATAATGAACCCAAAACAATTAAGAAAATGGGAATAGGAACATACATATCAATAATTACCTTAAATGTAAATGGACTAAATGCTCCCACCAAAAGACACAGATTGGCTGAATGGATACAAAAACAAGACCCATATATATACTGTCTACAAGAGACCCACTTCAGACCTAGAGACACATACAGACTGAAAGTAAGGGGATGGAAAAAGATATTTCATGCAAATGGAAACCAAAAGAAAGCTGGAGTAGCAATTCTCATATCAGACAAAATAGACTTTAAAATAAAGACTATTAGAAGAGACAAAGAAGGACACTACATAATGATCAAGGGATTGATCCAAGAAGAAGATATAACAATTGTAAATATTTATGCACCCAAGATAGGAGCACCTCAATACATAAGGCTAATACTAACAGCCATAAAAGGGGAAATTGACAGTAACACATTCATAGTAGGGGACTTTAACACCCCATTTTCACCAATGGACAGATCATCCAAAATGAAAATAAATAAGAAAACACAAGCTTTAAATGATACATTAAACACGATGGACTTAATTGATATTTATAGGACATTCCATCCAAAAACAACAGAATACACATTTTTCTCTAGTGCTCATGGAACATTCTCCAGGAGAGCTCATATCTTGGGTCACAAATCAAGCCTTGGTACATTTAAGAAAATTGAAATTGTATCAAGTATCTTTTCCGACCACAACGCTATGAGACTAGATATCAATTACAGGAAAAGATCTATAAAAAATACAAACACATGGAGGCTGAACAATACACTACTTAATAACGAAGTGATCACTGAAGAAATCAAAGAGGAAATCAAAAAATACCTAGAAACAAATGACAATGGAGACACGACGACCCAAAATCTATGGGATGCAGCAAAAGCAGTTCTAAGAGGCAAGTTTATAGCAATACAATCCTACCTTAAGAAACAGGAAACATCTCGAATAAACAACCTAACCTTGCACCTAAAGCAATTAGAGAAAGAAGAACAAACAAAACCCAAAGTTAACAGAAGAAATCATAAACATCAGATCAGAAATAAATGAAAAAGAAATGAAGGAAACGATAGCAAAGATCAATAAAACTAAAAGCTGGTTCCAAGAGAAGATAAACAAAATTGATAAACCATTAGCCAGACTCATCAAGAAAAAAAGGGAGAAGACTCAAATCAATAGAATTAGAAATGAAAAAGGAGAAGTAACAACTGACACGGCAGAAATACAAAAGATCATGAGAGATTACTACAAGCAACTCTATGCCAATAAAATGGACAACCTGGAAGAAATGGACAAATTCTTAGAAATGCACAACCTGCCAAGACTGAATCAGGAAGAAATGGAAAATATGAACAGACCAATCACAAGCACTGATATTGAAACTGTGATTAAAAATCTTCCAACAAACAAAAGCCCAGGACCAGATGGCTTCACAGGCGAATTCTATCAAACATTGAGAGAAGAGCTAACACCTATCCTTCTCAAACTCTTCCAAACTATAGCAGAGGGAGGAACACTCCCAAACTCATTCTACGAGGCCACCATCACCCTGATACCAAAACCAGACAAGGATGTCACAAAGAAAGAAAACTACAGGCCAATATCACTGATGAACATAGATGCAAAAATCCTCAACAAAATACTAGCAAACAGAATCCAACAGCACATTAAACGGATCATACACCATGATCAAGTGGGGTTTATTCCAGGAATGCAAGTATTCTTCAATATATGCAAATCAATCAACGTGATACACCATATTAACAAATTGAAGGAGAAAAACCATATGATCATCTCAATAGATGCAGAGAAAGCTTTCGACAAAATTCAACACCCATTTATGATAAAAACCCTGCAGAAAGTAGGCATAGAGGAAACTTTCCTCAACATAATAAAGGCCATATATGACAAACCCCCAGCCAACATCATCCTCAATGGTGAAAAACTGAAACCTTTTCCACTAAGATCAGGAACAAGACAAGGTTGTGCACTCTCACCACTCTTATTCTACACAGTTTTGGAAGTTTTAGCCACAGTAATCAGAGAAGAAAGGGAAATAAAAGGAATCCAAATCGGAAAAGAAGAAGTAAAGCTGTCACTATTTGCAGATGACATGATACTATACATAGAGAATCCTAAAGATGCTACCAGAAAACTACTAGAGCTAATCAATGAATTTGGTTAAGTAGCAGGATACAAAATTAATGCACAGAAATCTTTGGCATTCCTATACACTAATGATGAAAAATCTGAAAGTGAAATCAAGAAAACACTCCCATTTACCACTGCAACAAAAAGAATAAAATATCTAGGAATAAACCTACCTAAGGAGAAAAAAGACCTGTATGCAGAAAATTATGAGACACTGATGAAAGAAATTAAAGATGATACAAATAGATGGAGAGATATACCATGTTCTTGGATTGGAAGAATCAACATTGTGAAAATGACTCTACTACACAAAGCAATCTACAGATTCAATGCAATCCCTATCAAACTACCACTGGCATTTTTCACAGAACTAGAACAAGTTTGTATGGAAACACAAAAGACCCCGAATAGCCAAAGCAATCTTGAGAATGAAAAACGGAGGTGGAGGAATCAGGCTCCCTGACTTCAGACTATACTACAAAGCTACAGTAATCAAGACAGTATGGTACTGGCACAAAAACAGAAAGATCAATGGAACAGGATAGAAAGCCCAGAGATAAACCCACGCACATATGGTCACCTTATCTTTGATAAAGGAGGCAGGAATGTACAGTGGAGAAAGGACAGCCTCTTCAATAAGTAGTGCTGGGAAAACTGGACAGGTACATGTAAGAGTATGAGATTAGATCACTCCCTAACACCATACACAAAAATAAGCTCAAAATGGATTAAACACCTAAATGTAAGGCCAGAAACTATCAAACTCTTAGAGGAAAACATAGGCAGAACACTCTATGACATAAATCACAGCAAGATCCTTTTTGACCCACCTCCTAGAGAAATGGAAATAAAAACAAAAATAAACAAATGGGACCTAATGAAACTTCAAAGCTTTTGCACAGCAAAGGAAACCATAAACAGGACCAAAAGACAACCCTCAGAATGGGAGAAAATATTTGCAAATGAAGCAACTGACAAAGGATTAATCTCCAAAATTTATAAGCAGCTCATGCAGCTTAATAACAAAAAAACAAACAACCCAATCCAAAAATGGGCAGAAGACCTAAATAGACATTTCTCCAAAGAAGGCATACAGATGGCCAAGAAGCACATGAAAAGCTGCTGAACATCACTAATTATTAGAGAAATGCAAATCAAAACTACAATGAGGTATCACCTCACACCAGTTAGAATGGGCATCATCAGAAAATCTACAATCAACAAATGCTGGAGAGGGTGTGGAGAAAAGGGAACCCTCTTGCACTGTTGGTGGAAATGTAAATTGATACAGCCACCATGGAGAACAGTATGGAGGTTCCTTAAAAAACTAAAAATAGAATTACCATATGACCCAGCAATCCCACTACTGGGCGTATACCCAGAGAAAACCATAATTCAAAAAGACACATGCACCCCAGTGTTCATTGCAACACTATTCACAATAGCCAGGTCATGGAAGCAACCTAACTGCCCATTGACAGACAAATGGATAAAGAAGGTGTGGTACATATATACAATGGAATATCACTCAGCCATAAAAAGGAACGAAATTGGGTTATTTGTAGAGACATGGTTGGATCTAGAGACTGTCACACAGAGTGAAGTAAGTCGGAAAGAGAAAAACAAATATCGTATATTAACGCACATATGTGGAACCTAGAAAAATGGTACAGATGAACCTGTTTGCAGGGCAGAAATTGAGACACAGATGTAGAGAACAAACGTATGGACAACAAGGGGGAAAGTGGTGGTGGGGGTGGAGGTGGTGGTGTGATGGATTGGGAGATTGGGATTGACATGTATAAACTAATATGTATAAAATGGATAACTAATAAGAACCTGCTGTATAAAAAATAAATAAAATTAAAAATTTTTTTAATTTAGAAAAAACCACTGTATCTGATTTTACTCCTCATCTCCTTGAAGCCCATCCAGTGGCTCCCCACTGTCAACAGTATATGGTCCAAACTGCTGAGCGTGGTATCTAAACCCTCTGTGTGCTGGTCCTCGCCTTCCTCTCTAGCGGTAGCACTCAATGCACTCTGCTCCTATGCCATGCACCTGACAAGAGGCACCAGGTCAGTTTCTCCTCCTCTGAGGTCAGGCTTTTCCTCACATTGCTCCCTCTAATGAAGTGCCCGCTCCCCAAACTTCCCACCTGGGGACACCTGTTTATCTTTCCAGTCTGGAAGCATTTCTATATGATCTCCGAGGTCAAAAGGTAACACGGTTGAAAACTAAGGATAAAGAGAAAATCTTGGAATCAGCCTGAGAAAGGGGGAATATCACACACAGGAGAATAACAATAAGTATGAGATCTGACTTCTCATCAAAAGAAGGAAACCAAGATGCTCTTCAATAGGTGAGTGGATAAACTGTGATACATCCAGACAGTGGAACATTATTCAGTGCTAAAAGGAAATGAGCTATCAAGCCTTGAAAAGACATGCATATCACTAAGTGAAAGAAGCCCATCTGAAAAGGCTACATACTGTATGGTTCCAACTATATGACATTCTGGAAAGGGCAAAACTATGGAGACAGTGAAAAGATCAGTGGTTGCCAGGGGTTGGGGGAAGGGATAAATAGGTGGAGCACAGAGGATTTTTAGGGCAGCGAAAATACTCTGTACAATATTGTCATAGTGGATACATGTCATTATACATCTGTCCAAACTCAGAAGGTACAACACCAAGAGTGAACTGTAATGTAAGTGATGGACTCTGGATGGTTATGATGTGCCAGTGTGGTTCATCAGTTGTGTACCACTTTTGTGGGGGACACAGATAATCCGGGTGGAGGGGAGGCAGTGCACAGGAAATCTCTGTACCTTCCTCTCAAACTTGCTGTGACCCTAAAACTACGCCAAAAAAACTATGTCTTTAAAAAAGGAGGTGGAGAAGGAGAACAAGGCCCCCAGACAGAATGTTGAAAGAAAAAAAACTGTCAACCTGAGGTTCTTTCTCCAGTGGAATTATCTTTTAAAAATGAGGGTAAAATTAAATACATTTCCAGATAAACAAAAGCTGAGAGAAATTGTTGCTAGCATACCTGTCTCACAAGAAATACTAAAGGAAGCTCTTCAGTCTGAAGGGAAAATTACAATAGATAGTACTTTAGAAATACAGGAAGAAAATCAAGGGTCCCAGAAATGGCAAATATGTGGGTAAATGTAAAAAACTGTATATAATTTTTTCTTCAGACATTTTGATTGTTTTCAAAATCAAAAGCTCAAGACCACAAAAGAATCATCAGAATAATACAACAGAAACAATGAGGGGTCTTGACCACAGAGCTGAGCTTTAGTATAACTCTGGGATTTAGATAACTTTCATTTATTTGATCTTTGAGCCTCAATCCTCCTCTGTAAAACAGGGCTAATAATATCCACTTTGCAAGGTTATTTTGAGGATTAAGATAATGACTAAAGTGCATAGCACAGGGCATGGCACATAGTAGATTTTCTATAAATGGTAGGTATTATCAGACCCTTAACTTTGCCATTAAGCGTAATATTTTCTTGTTGCTCTCTACATAACCCCTTTTTGTGTTTGTTTTTGTTTTTTACTTTGCGCACATCTCTCTCTGTTGGAATATTTGCTGTTTAGGGAGATGCTGTAGTTCTCAGTCAACAAAAATGACAGGGTTTTTCTCAAGAGCAGTGGAATAGGCAATAGGCAGCCCCATCTCACCCCTACTGGAGAAAAGCACCCCTCCACATAATGGTACCACTGACATTCTTGTTATGACCCTTTTAAAATCTTCAATCTCTCCACATACAACAATTTTCAACCCCTTGTTTTCTAAAATACATCTACTACTTACTGCCTCAATCAAATTAACTCACAGACACATCCCTGTATTCTAAATAACCACGTTTCAAAAGCTCTGTCTTCTGGGCTAGAGAAAACCTCCACCATGTAAATAAATCCATAAATAAGTCACCCTGTTTTAATGGTCTTAATAAAAAATACTAAAGCAAAGAATTGCTCATATTAAACTTCCCTTTGGTCTGCTGTGTGAAATACTTAAAAATCCCGTGGACTGATTCCTTTTCATGAAAAGTGAAAAACTCATGGGTTAAGAAAAAAGAAATAGAATGTTTAAAAAATATAAATGTTTGCTCTGAAAAGCTCCTTTCCTACAAGGACAGGCTTAGCTGAAGAAAGCCATTAGGATCACTTTTTCCAGCGGCTCTGTGCCTTCTGCCCAGGGTGGCGCCCGCAGAGGACCACAGTCACCCCGCCCGCAGGGCTGCCGCTCCCCAAGTGCGTGTGCCAGCAGACTCCAGTAAAAAATACACCGTATGAAAATCTGGGAGCTGTTCAAACATATCGGAAGCAGGATTAAGTGCCCTTCCCCGAAAGGGAGAAATGTTTTTCACTCTTTCCCGAAGCTAATGAACCAAAACAGGACTCGATTTGCAGAGGAAAATGGCTCCCTATTCGTCTGCAAGTATTTCCACAAGGAATGCATCTCTCCTCTTCCCCCATCTTCTCTTCCTTTTTATCTCTGAACTGAGGAAATAGGAGTCGCCGCATCCCCTGGGGGAAGGAGTGGTGGGAGAGCCAGGACGTACCTGTGACAGAGCAGCCAGGAGAAGCGTGGAGAGGAGCGGCCCTCGCATGGCCCCGGCCCGGCCGCGCTCAGCCAGAGATGCGAGGCCAGCGCACAAAGCTCCCCTGTCTCTCCAGGAGAAAGGACCCACGCCTCCACCTCTCCCGGCTCCTGACTTCGTGCTCCCGCTCTCAGACTCTGCTTTCGCTTTCCCAGATCCCTTTTACTGCCCTGTTTACTTTCAGGCGACTCTTCTCATATTTACCTTTGCGGTGGCCTGGAGCGCACTCCTCCCGGGACTGAGAAGGGCAGATCAGGGGTGACTTCTGTTTGAGGAGCTGTCCCACCTGCTCTAGAGATCAGAGCCCGCCTTGGGCAAAATGGTGAAGTTAGACGCAGGTTACCCGCCTTGCCCTCAGCCTCTCGTCTGGGTTTGCCTCTCCAAGCCCCCTCTGTGCTGCTTGCTTTCCCCAGTCCTCAAGCACAGGGTACCAGCTTGGCCTCTGGCCACAGCACCCCATCACAGCCTGCTGCGTCTGGGCTTCTCCCTCCACATGGTAACAGGTTCCCACAGGCCTTCCCTCACTCCCCAGCTTCTACTCACAGTGCCCTGTACTTATCTCTGTTACAGCACGTTGCTCATAGCAGGTGGATTAGGTTTGGAAAAACAAAATGTAGATTGAACCCAGGTGGATGCCGGCAGTACAGGGCCTGAGAGAAGCCCCTTTCTGTGGCTGCAGCCCCATGATAGATGACAGTAAAGTTAACCCCAATCTTTTGGGGCTAAGATAAGACAATTACACTAGTGGCAATCATTCATTTAACAAATTAAGATTTTTTTTATTTTATTACAGATTTTTACCTCCCTCTCCTTCTAATTCTCACCTCCCTGGCATGTGTGGTCACCAGCCCATGTCCTCCTGTGTCCCGTTGTGTGTGACCTTTGCTTACCCAGCTTCTCAACCTTGGTCTTTGTCCGTGTGTCTTGACATGCATCTGTGATGGGGCTTCGTCTTCTTGTGGATCCAGTGTCTGGTCCATCTTCCTGCCCCCATCCTAGGGCCGATTTCTATTCCCTTTGACCTGTTACCTATCCTCCCTTTACCTGTTGCCTCTCCTGGGCTCACTGCTCACCTTTGTGTCTACGTATAAGGACACAGTGACTGACGCTCATTCAGTCCCAAGCCCAAGACCTGGGGAAAACCTGGGCTCCCTGCCAACAACGGGGAATCTGGGGTCCTGGGAGAGCCAGGGACTCCATAAAATGTGCAAACATACCCTACACAATTTACAAAGTAGTCAGTTACACCATAATTACATACACACCAAACAACAAGGAATACCAAGCATAGTTATGGTGTCATCTCCTCATCCTTCCTCCCTGAGAAACAGGACAAAACCTATGTAATAGGGAAAAACCTCTGCATTCTATTACAAGTCAGTCACTAAAGGGATGTTGCCTATAAGCTAAAATTAACATAATGGCCCATCTCTGGGAACCCTGCCTCCCAGGTAATGAGAGTTAAGCTAAAATACCTTTGTTTAGCTCACAGGAAACATTCTGACCAGGCCCACCTGTGAATGGCTGCAGGAAGGAAGAAACTAACACACCCCCTCCAGAGCTGGATCAGAACCATGGCTTCACCCCCTCCCCTTTTAGTATAAACGAAGCCTGAATTCTAACTCGGGGAAGATGGTTCTTTGGGACCACCCATCTTCTCCGTCTGCTGGCTTTCTGAATAAAGTCGCCACTCCTTGCCCCAACACCTCTGTCTCTTGATTGATTTGCCCGTCCTGCCATGAGCAGTACAAACATGGACTCAGTAACACCTGAGAACGGCCTAGTGAAGGAAGATGGGTCTGTGTTGGTCCAATCTTATCTATTATTTTTGTCTCTCTGGTTTAACATCATCTGATCTTTGGGTTCCCAGCCTCAGTGATTCATGCACCACACTGGCCATGAGAAAGGATCATTTCTCATTTCCTCGCTGGTCCATCAAAAGCAGAAAAATCTACACCCAGAATTAACATATTCATCAACTACATCCATCCTCTTCCAAATGTGATACTGCACCTATCTGTTCAGTGTTTGAACTTAAGGAGATTCATGTTCCTCCCGTGTGCCCTCTGTGAAATGCTGGCAGCAGCAGCCATTCTTCTGGAAATGTCTTCCCTGCCTCGGCAGTCTCTCTGCCACAGGGCAGGGGAAGGTGTCATACTCCCCATCCTTGCCTCTTGGTAGGCAAGGAACATCTTAGTTGAGAATGAACTTGTGAATCCTCCTCCAGTGTGCAGAATGGATGGGCTCTGGGTTACTCACTGTGGCTTGTGTTTAGACCTCTCCAGCCATGGGCATGCTCCTCTTTAACTATTTCAAGCCCACTACAGATGGACTGAGTGACTGTCATATTTCTAGAGGTTGGGGCTGCCATCTTATACTTTAGACATCAAGAACCATCACAGTGTGTGTCTTGCTGTGAGCACTTTCCTCCATTATCTCATTTAACAAAATGCTAATCTGCCTGGGAGTTCATTTCACAAGTGTTCAGCTTGAGATGTACATTCAAGTAGACATGTCATTGAGCATAACTAATATTTGCAAGATGTTTCATGATTTACAAGGAAGTTCACATGCATTATCTTTTTTAATTTCACAGCTCAGTGAGGTATGCAAAAGCAGTATTACCATCTTCATTTAGCAGATTAAAAAGTTGAGGTTAAGTGATTGCACTTGGTCCATAAAACACGCTTAATCCCAGCCCTCTAGAGCTATGTAATCTACTGAGAGCGAAGATGCTAAACAAATAAATATGCAAAATATCCATGATTAAAAATTGAATAAAGGCTAAAGGCTAATAATAAAGAACAAGAAATTACAAGAGAGAATGATAGGTAGGAGCTAATTTAAATCAGGGGGCAGGGAGGACACCTGTAAGGCAGTGACACAAAGAGTTGAGAGAGAGGTACTTCCCTGGTGGCGCAGTGGTTAAGGAGTCGCCTGCCAATGCAGGGGACACAGGTTCGTTCCCTGGTCCGGGAAGATCCCACACACCACAGAGCAACTAAGCCCCTGTACCACAACTACTGAGCCTGCGCTCTAGAGCCCGTGAGCCACAACTCCTGAGCCCACATGCCACAACTACTGAAGCCCACGCGCCTAGAGCCCGTGCTCCACAACAAGAGAAGCCACCACAATGAGAAGCCCACGCACCGCAACAAAGAGTAGCCCTCGCTTGCCGCAACTAGAGAAAGCCCGTGTGCAGCAACGAAGACCCAACACAGCCAAAAATAAATAAATAAAATAAGTAAATTTACTGAAAAAAGAAAAGAGTTGAGAGAGGAAGCCAGCTGAAGAGTCGGGAAGACTCCTGGTCCAGTGGTCTCTCCACTGGCAAAACACACACCTCTGGTGGTGACAAGCTCCATCTGTGAAGAACATGTGCCACTGCCCTTCCTGTAAGATTCCTGAGCTTGTTCTAACAGCAACAGCATCACAACTAGAATAGTCCCTTCTCCTGGGTCATCTGGGCAGGCAGAGATCAGCCTCCACACCTCCGTCAGTGCACCGAGCATGGGATGAGTCTCCCTTTCCTCACTCCGTCGTCCTTCTTTCCCTCGCTTATTGGTTGTGGAGAGGAAGCTATTGTTAGTCCGAGAAAAGAACCGACATTGTTGGTGTAGTCGGGCGCTGAACGTGGGTGTCAGTGAAAGTAGAGCTTTAATAATAACCGCCGCTGGGCTTCCCTGGTGGCGCAGTTGTTGAGAGTCCGCCTGCCAGTGCAGGGGACGCGGGTTCGTGCCCCGGTCCGGGAAGATCCCACATGCCGCGGAGCGGCTGGGCCCGTGAGCCATGGCCGCTGAGCCTGCACGTCCGGAGCCTGTGCTCCGCAACGGGAGAGGCCACAACAGTGAGAGGCCCGCATATCACACACACACAAAAAAAAAAAAAACACCAAAAAAATAATAACCGCTGCTAACAATTACCAAGTGCTCAGGGCGCCTCATCGTTGTGCCGAGCGCTGTACACGTGTGGACTCAGCTGCCCCTCACAGCATCACTGGCGGGGAGGTACAGTTATCACCATCTTTGAGGAAGCTGAGGCAAGGCCACGTGGATAGCAAGAGGCAGAACCAAGAATCCAAGCATTTAATCCGCTGCTCTGCTGCCCCTCTGCCTGGCCTGTAAATTACATAGAAATCCGCAGCAGGATGATTTATTGAGATAATTAATTTGCACCGCATTTTCAAAGCTTTTTTCCCTTCCTGCTCACCTCTCTAGTTTCAAGAAGTTAGTGAGGCCATTTATATTTCCCTCTCTCCATCCTCCAAGCAGAAGAAGGAAGCTACTGCAATGCTTTCTCTCGTCTTTTAGGGAAATGGATCTCACTGAAGAGGTGATGCTGGGAGAGAAGAGAGGAGTGAGTCTGAGGCAGCCAAGAGAAGGAGGAAGCTCGGGAGGCCGGTGGGGAGGGGTGGGCGGTAAGGACTGGACACTCGGGCCACCTCCGCACAAGTTCCCCGAGGACCTCCGTGCACGTACAGAGCCTCCAGTGCCCATGCAGACGTGGACCGTCGGGGTGTGGGCAGGAAGCTCAGCAAGGGAAGACCAGAGGCCTGGCCTCTTCTCCAGGCACCAGCTAGGCCTCCTGGATTGTCGATCAACCTCCGCTGGCGGCAGTGGTGGAACGGGGAGGAGCCCTCCAATGACGGCTTTGAATAATAAATTTATCTCCAGATGGAGATGGGGGAGGGTGCTTCAGAGCCAGGTTTAATTTAAATTTTAACTTTAATTAAAATTAAGTTAATCAAATTAAAATTTGAATTTGAAGAAAATGAAGAAACGGATATTTCCTACACGCCTGGGTTTGTGGCTTCATATTCATGCTTGCTACGAATACCATAAGTCTCACAAAATCACCATTCTCCTAGAGTGCATATTCTCCCCTGAAAATTCACAGGCCTCAGAACCAAAACCAATGCCGGGAACCTCTATACCATCTCCTCTGGCTCTCCGTCCGCTCTGCCTGGGCCAGCAACTAGATATCTAATCAGGGATTCTTCCAACCGACTTGCTACTGCCGGCCCAACGGTGCTGAAGGGCATTCAAATGGCAGGTGTTCAATAAAAACTTGTTGGTTATTTAAAAGCACTCCTTTTAAAATTGCCCTAAAACTACCAAATCTATACATGTCTCTATTCTTGCTAATTTATCCACTGCATCCTTATGTGCCCTTTTTTAACTAATTGTTGCACTTCTCACGTACCTTTTTCCTACGTGTGTATCTTCTGTTAAATGCGCCCCCCCCCCTTTTTTTTTTTAGCAAAGCTCTAGCCTCAAGATCCTGACATGAATTTCACGACACATGTCCGGGAGAGCAAGTTTGCTCCCTCTTCTTCCCCCACTAACCTACAAGCCTAGTTCACCAGCACCTGCGCACTCTCTGAGGGGCTGCACCATGCCTGCTAAGGTGCTGCCAATGCCCCAGCCTCGGAGGGCAGGTTGGAAGGGTTGCCAGGCTCTGCTTGGCCTCCTGTCCAGCTTTTAGTGAACCGGGTCCAAGAACGAGCAGCCCCTGACGACCGCAGAATGCCAGGCCTGCCATCTGCGTGGGCCTCATAGCAGAGTCTCCTTGAAAAGAAGCAGGTGCCCTCATTTCAGGGCATCAGAAAGTCAGGCTGCGGCCCAAGAAAAACAAGGCCTGCAAGGATACCTCAGAGGATCTAACTCACTTTGTCACTTGGCCCTGTTAGATGGGTTTGCAGGGGGAGCCCTGTGTGGGAAAGAGGGCTGAGTTAATCAGATGCAGGAGCTGAGGGGCCTCCTGAGAGGCAGGAAGGGAGAGAAGAGGAGGACGAGGTATTTCCCGTATTTCCAAATGTGGGTGGAGCTCATCTTTCAGGGAAGGAAAATGTGCATAATGTGGTGTTATTCCTGAGCCTAAAAACGATTGCACGTGGGAATCATAATCCAATTAGATGGGCAGGCCCGTTGGCTGACTTGGAGCCAGCAGACCCCAGTTCACACTGCAAGTTCTGCTACTTACCAGCTCGCTGACCTTGGACAATATCCTCCACGTCTCCCCACATCTAGGCTTCTTAACCTTCCAGTCCCTCCTCGACACTGCTGCAGATTTATCTTCCTTCAACACAAATTTGACCAAGTCACTCTCCTACTCAGTACCTTTCTTTTACTCCCCCTTGCACCCGGGATAAAATCCACCTCCTGGCCAGCATGGTAGATTGCGCTCTGTGATGCAGCGGCCTTCCCACGGGCCTGTCCCCTCCTCACCCCTGCACTTACACAGCACAGGAATGCTGTGTGTGGGCTGTGCTGTGTGTTCCCCCAGACTCTTGCCTTTGCTTATGAAGTTCTACCAGGAGAAACCCGCCCACAGTTCACCGGTTTGGTGAACCATTCGCATTAGTGACTCTCTGCTGAGAAGCCTTCCTAACCAGCACCTCTGAACAAAGGTCCTCAAGCCCTTCGTGCACAGCTAATGGCCGTGTAAAATCTGTATTGCAATCATGTGTTTCCATGGAAGGTTGCCAGATTTAGCTAATAAAAAGAATGGTAATAATAATGATAGGCTGCCCAATTATTTTTTTAGTATATATGGGACATATTTTATATTAAAAATCTATTCGTTGTTAACATGAACCTCAGATTTAGCTGGACTTACGTTTATATGGATTGTCCCTACTGGACCGTGTCACAAGAGGGTGGAGACCGACAAGACCTCAATATAGCCTTGGTACACACAAAATGACTGGCAGGTGCTTGATAATCTTTATTTACCTTACATGATTGGCACCTGGTGTTTCTAGACTTAAGTTATTCGTTTTACAGGCAAATGAATAAACAGGGCATTCATTTTTTTCTTTGCCTTTTAACATTAGGTCGCCTTTTGAAGGCTAAGCGTTGCCCCACGCACAATTCAGACTAGTTTCTGATGTTCAGAACTGCAGTTCTGCAGTTTTCCGGACCCAACCTGCAATGAACACTGATAGACGATAGATGGCGAAATGGACTAACGTACTGGCCTTCCGCCCCGCTGCGGGAGGCGGGTAAGAAAGAAGGCGCAGCGCTGCCGCAGAGCCCTGCGTTATTGATTGCAAAGCTGCCGCAGAGGTGGGAGGATCCCGCCGCCATCTCGCCAGGTCTCCCGCAGTATCCGGGATGTCCCTTCAAGATGCTTTCCACTCCCTGCCAAGTCCCTTGATGTGGGAGGAGAGAGCTGTCTGTCGCACACATTATTTTTCTCATTCATAGGAAGATTGGACCTCTCCATAGAATTATTTTAATTCACATTGTCACTGTGAAGAGTGACACCAAAGAATAGCAGCTGTCCTTTTTGAAGACCACCGACTTTTAAATCGACATCTATGCTTAAATATTACCGAGTGTAATTAAAAGGCAATAAAATCGTGTGGGGATGGGATGAGGGTGTTCATCACTCAATTATAAAACATTCTTTTATAAATAGATGAAACAGTTGAAAATAAATAGATGAAAATACTTGGGATATAAAATAATTTCGTTATATTGATGTGTGAGCGCGGCTACGTTTTCAGCCCCATTGTAACCGGACACCTACCTGCACATTCTAACTGAAAGGAGGTGCTCTGAAAGTAAACCGTGGGTGGGGTCGCCGTGCAAATCACGGTTGGCATCCCTCACTGCTAACAGTAGAGGGCGATAATCCATTCGGACAAAAAGAATCATGCGCACAAATGATACCTTTACGCAGCCAACGTTTTATTGTAACAGGGAACTTAAAATCTATATTCACTCACCAATCGTTTTATTGACCCAATGCCTCTTCTTACAATATGGGTTTGCTGGTTAGAGTGCTGTATTATTTCCTTTCTTTGCAAACCACACACACATAATGCATCCTCTGTATTGTCTCACTGGGTTTCCTTAGTGAGATGAGAATTTAAAGACAGTACAAAGCATCTTGACTCAAGAATCCTTCTAGATGCTGTACTGATAACCATCAAATATAATTCAGCAATGCTTTTAAAATAGACTTTCCTTCACTGAGTCTTTCCAAAGCATTAAGCTGAATTTTTACTGGTAGCGCATCCCTCTTTCTTTGTGTACTGGTGTATCACTAGTTTTAATAATATCTGGTCAAACTGTGTAATTACC
The DNA here is from genome assembly GCF_005190385.1 of Monodon monoceros. Taxonomy (NCBI): domain Eukaryota; kingdom Metazoa; phylum Chordata; class Mammalia; order Artiodactyla; family Monodontidae; genus Monodon; species Monodon monoceros. Next base: position 41,668,225 of record NW_021703771.1, on the reverse strand, counting down.
GGAAAACCATCAATTGGAATTAACAGGTTAGGAAAGAAGCAAACAACACACTGTGGGCCCACTAAACAGTAGCCTGTGTAGTACCAGCCGCCAGCCCTCAATGAGCTGTGGACATCAGTCAACCTCTTAGCTCAGGCTGCTGTAAAGAACACCATAGATTGGGTGACTTACAAGCAACAGAAATTTATTTCTCATAGTTTGGGAGACTGAAAGTCTGAGATCAGGGCCATGGTCAGGTTCTGGTGTGGGCGCACTTCCTGGTTGAAAGACAGCAGTCTTCTCACTGTACACTGACGTGGGGAAAAGACGGGGAGAGCTCTCTGGGCTCCCTACCACCATCACACTGAAGGTTGGATTTCAACATATGAATTTTGGGGGAGCACAAACATTCAGTCCATTACAGTCAGTATGCTTCACAAAGAAAATGGAGAGTTAATCTGGCCCATCAGTTTCATGGAGGTCATTTTAAAAAGCTTCTGCTTGAATTCAGGAAATAGTCATTGTTTTTCAAAAAAACAATTAAAAATACATACTAATCATCTCCCACTTAGCCAAATCCACATGCAGCGCAATTGAATCAACTGTGAAATCACACGCCATCCTAACTTAAGACCTGGCAGAACAAAACTGAGCTCCTCTCACCCCCAGTGGGGCTGCCAGTTGATGAGGTTCATCCACAAAGGCCTCCCCACAGTGAGTCCGTGTCAAATTTTCAGAATGTGGAAAGCAACTCTTCAGTCCTGGCTGCTGGAATGCCATCTGTGTCCCCTTCCAGTCACACAGACACTGTCCTTACCAGCCCCTCGGATTTTATGTCCAAACTTAGTATATCCAACTGCAGCAAGCAAGAATTTTAGTCCTGAGACTCAGGTGCACAAGAAATATATATTTTTAGAATCCCTTAAATCAAGTTAAATGTGACTCCAAGTCCCCCTTCCACTGAGTTGATGGGCAGTTGAATCATTTTCATTACTGGGCACCTGCTCTGTCCTGATTTGTATCAGGGTTCCAGGTTCCTGCAGCCCACAGGCCACATTGTCCCAGCCCCTGTGGTTCCTTGGGGTCTAAAGACCTCGCTTGGGGCATGAGAATCATTGGTGAGCTGCAAGGTCCCACCTCTGGGGCCCAACCTCTCTAGCTAGGGACACTCTGGGACATCCTGCCCTCTTTTCAGCGCACAGACAAGGAATGGCAAGCAGCTCCACCCTCACAAGACCTCTGACCAGTCGTAGGGGGAACTCTCTCCCGCATCACCCAACTGCCTCCAAAGGTACTCCTCCCACTCTAGGGCAGAATTTACCTTAAACAGGAGCAGCTGTGACCCGCCTTGGCACCAAGGGGCGGTAAAAACAATTTGTGGATTGGCGCTGAATGGAAATGAGTTGTTTTAATGTGGACAAAACAATTTTAAAGATTCAAAGCAGCTTTCATCAAGAATAGCCTGTCTTTTCTGGACAGTTATAAAAAGAGGAGGGACGGATACTTCCCTACGATGGAGAACACGGAGCCTCTGCTGTTGGGCTCTGCAAGCATCTCCACATGCAGACAATTCATCTTGTTAACGAGCATCTCCAGCTCATACATTCCTTCCATCCCACCTCTAATTAAGCAAGTGCATTAAATTTTCAGTATCAGCGATAAATGTCCCTCCAGCGCAAGAAATTTCTATTATAGTTGTATACCTTTTCTACTATGGAAAAGAAATAACTCACATTTACATGATTCCAGTGTTGGCTTTGAGTAAACGAATATGGGAGCAACTCAGAAAGGAATCCGAAGGAAGTATAGTGATGGGAAAGAAGGCTGGAACTCACAGCCCCCTGGGAGCGGAAGGGTCGGTCCTGGTCAGCGAACCGCTTCCGTTAGGGAGCTCATTATTTCAGAAGACAGTCCGTGCCATCATGACAACCCTCTGCAGCAGCACTGGAGGGCAGAATGTTCTGCAGCGATGGAAAGGTCCTATAATACAGAGTTTGCTCTTATAGTGTGCTTGCTACTGGGAGCTTAAAATATGGCTAGCGTAACCAAGAAACTGAATTTTAAATTTACTTAACTTTAGTTAATTTAATTTAAGTTTAAATAGTTGTATGTGGCTAGGGGCTCCCATGTTGGACAGCACATCTCTGCGGTCTTTTTCTCTTCTAATCTATGATTTGTACCTCATCTACTTTCGTAAAAGTTCTAAAACGGATTACCAAAAAAATCAAGCGTAGCGTGAAATGGCAAAATGGAAAAACATTTCATAATAAAAGGAGAAAGTCATTCTGTAAAAGAGATCCGAAAAATAGTGTTCCCAGACACATGGAATGAGTTAGTCACTGCCTTTGAAGATTAAATTTATTTGTAAATTGCTGGAAAGTAAGGCAAAAATGGAAAGTCACACAGGAGGCAACGTTGAAATGTGTAGTTAACAAGTGTTTGGCTGCCAGCAACCCTTATTTGTTTGGGAACGATTGCCCTGCCTCTGAAGCCCCCAGCCCTCACCCATTGCATCTACTTGGTTATGGCAGAGCCACTGGGGGTGACTCTACCTCTGGCACCTACTGGCCAATCACAGTTGTCCTCTTGAGAGACTGGACTTGGGACACAGGAGAGTGTGATCTCTCCCTAGGCCAATGGACACAGGTGTGAAACTCGGGGTCTGTGGAGCTGAGGGACAGAAGACGGTGGTCTGGCACCAAGACAGGAGAACACAGTGTGGCGAGGGTCATGGGCACAGGCTCCGGGTTCAACTGCTGTCTTACTTACTAGCTGTGTGACATTGGCCACATGCCCTAACTTCTCCAGGCTTCCTCTTCTCTAAAATGGGAGTGATTTTAGTTCAGATTTCACAGAGTTGTTGTACAAATAAATGCAAGGACATAATAAGTGCTTCACGAATATTATTATTAATTATAATAATATTAGGGTCAGAATCCCGACAGCACTCAAGTCACTGGACTGTGTCATTGCCAAAGTCTTAGCAATTACCAGCCCTTGGGCTCCATGAGACACACTGCTCCCCATACTCTTAAAATAATATTCTGTTCTGCATCAGTGGATTCGGACTGGGTTTCTAGTAACTGTATCAAGCAGAGTGTCAACTTGTATGCCATCTTTTGGAATGCTACCTTGTCTTCTTCCCTGTGCAGATGGCCAGGCCGACCTAACCTTCCTCAGACTCTTACCACAGGCAGGGGCATGGATAGGAGAGCTCAGATAGACACAACTTTAAAGTTATGACTTTTAGTGGACACGGGCCATATTTTTGGCTGCCCAGCACCCACACCATTTTATTTGGGAATAAACCTTGCAGAATACGTGTCTTGGAGGGAGATAGGGTCCCACTTCCTACTACAGGAGCTGGAAGTTGCCAAATGATGCTTTTCTCCACCCCTTGGCAGATACAGTGTGGACACATGACCTGGGCTGGGCTAAGTGAATGCTTGTGATGGGGACTCTGGAAGGAGTGACACAGATGTGACTTGTCGTTGTCATGGTGACGGTGATGCTGACATCCAGAGCCCTGCTCTGGAGGGGGCGGCACTGATGCCAATGTGCTGACCCGATTGCTCCTGAGACCTGACCCTCACTGGCTCCCCCTGCCCAGCTTCCCATTTTCCAAGCCTAGTTCTGCAAATTTCCTGTGCATTCTGTGAGCTACCTAGTATGTTGCCAACGAACTCCTCCTCTGCATAAGCTGGCCAGGAGGGGGCCTTTGGCTTGTAACCAAGAACCTTGCTTTTCCCTTTTACCCCTTTGAGAAAAAATAAACACAGCTTTCTCCCTGGACTCTTGCTGTATCACCGTCAACGAATATTCCTGCTCCAGCCCCCAAAATGGGCACGTTTCTATCAACTCGTGCACAATCCCGTGGTGATTGGACTGCCACTTGGCCACACTCGGCCTGATTCTTGTACCACGGCACAGCATGTGATGGAAGAGGTCAGAACGACTGAGCAGGAACCAGACATGCTGCATTGCTTCCAAAGTTACCATTATCAGGTTTGAGGCTGATGTCGTATTCTGGAGAGAGGAAAGTAAGCTGTCTTCAGAATGACTGAATTTATACACAAGTCAAATGTTCATCTTTTATTTTGAATGGATGTGCCAGAACACCTCTAATAACGACCTTCTCCTTTAGATTAATAAATTAGTATTCTCTCTTGATGAAGTAGTGTTTATAGCTTCACCTTCTAACATAGAGTTCTTCCCAGAAACTTGTTGTTCAATAGTCTATCCACATGTGTTCAGCTCTCAGTTCTGTGTAGACAGGAGCATATGTACCCAGAGCCTAGTGCTATTCTCAATGAATGCTAGACAATAAATATTTGTTGGACAAATGAGTAAGGGAGCTAACTCATGAGTGAAGGTGCAAGTAGCACGCAGGAGAAGCATGAGGCGCCAGCCATTTGCGTTTGCCCTGGAAGGACAGACCTTCCGTGAGCTTGGGAATGGAGAAGGAAAGAGCACAGCTGATGATCCAGAACATCTACTCATTACAGAAATATGAGGCTGTTTTGGTCTGGTTTTCGTCATGAGGAGAATTGACAATTAAATCCTTCTGTGAAGGTAACAAGCACAGCCAGTGGGAGACTTGGGCTCAAGCTATAGGACAGTCATTGATGGGGCAGGGTGCGATCACGTGTGGTGTGAGGCTGGCATGACCCTCCAAAGTGAGCTCACCTCTGTCATGGGAGGGGTGCCACGGAGCGCCCCCTCTTCACTCGTCCAGCTCAGCTCCCCAGGAGCCCCTGGAACAGCAGACTCTTCTGTCCTGGCCCAGATTCATCTGGATGACTTGGCTGATCACTTAGGACCTACATTTCTGATTTTCCCCCATTCTTTAATCCAAAACAAAGAAGGAAAAGAGCCATTTCGGACACCATTTGTCATCTCTATAAATCAAACTACATTTCTGGTTTTTTCTGCTTTGACCACAACAGGGGAATGCAGCTGGACAGATTTCCACCAATTCAGGATTGCCTAACTGAAAATATTGACTGACTGGTCTTTGGAAAATTTAGTTTGGGGACTCTGAAGCCTCCTCCTTCGAGAGAGGCAGTTGGCCTCCAGGGTAGCAGACCTGAGGTATAGGAGGCCGATGACTACTGACAGGGAGAGACGTGCCTTCAATACTAAGATGAATGAAGACCACACAGGCAGACTCTCTGGATGGCAGGTGCTACATGGAGTGGAGCTGCTGTTCTAGCTCAGCGCCTCTGGGACAAATACAAATCTCCCGGGGATCATGATTCAGGATGTGGGTGGGGCCTGAAATTCTGCCTTTCGGACCAGCCCTCAGGTGGAGTCAGTGCTGGCGGTGTTCAGACCCCATCTGGAGTTGACAATTTCCAGAGCAACTTCTATTATGGCAGATACACTCAATAAAGGAAACCTAGCATGCAGAAGACAATCTTTTTTTTTTTTTTTTTGCGGTACGCGGGCCTCTCACTGTTGTGGCCTCTCCCATTGCGCAGCACAGGCTCCGGACGCGCAGGCTCAGCGGACATGGCTCACGGGCCCAGCCGCTCCGCAGCACGTGGGATCTTCCCGGACCGGGTCACGAACCCACGTCCCCTGCATCGGCAGGCAGACTCAACCACTGCGCCACCAGGGAAGCCCAGACATTCTTTTAAACATTTCCATTCCTGTTCCCCTAAAGCAGTGGCTCTCAACTTGAGCTGCAATTAGAATCACTTGGGGGGCTTTAAGTATCCCAGGGCCTAGGCCTCACCTCAGACCAGTGGCATCAGCATCTTGCAGGGTAAGACCCAGGCGTCCAGATGTTTACAAGCTCCCCAGGTGATTCCAGTTGGCAGCTGGAGCTGAGACTAGCTGCCCAAAGAGAGCGTTTGCCCAGGAGTCATTGGTATGATCTGCCAGCCCTGCCTCTTGCTGCTTCTTCTACTGCTTGGAATGGTGCTATCGTCCACCTGCCTGTGGAGCCTGTTCCTCTCCCCAAATTTGGGAATACAGGTCATGGCCCGTTTGCCATGGAGAGTCCATCTTTCTGGCCTCCAGGCCTACCTGTGCTGTCGGTGCTGACACCCACTCTGCTGTCTGCTGGAGTATGGCTCCCAGAGTCTGTTTTACACAAATACCACGGGGATGCTCATAGATGCTATTTAAAATGGAAAATACATGTATTTTTAAAAATGACAGTAGTTTGGGTTAAATAAAGTCAACCAGATTTATTTACTCTAGGACTTCTCAGATCCTTTACTATTTAATTGGCCAATGTGCTCATCCCTTATAGGAAGACACTAGAGGCACAGTTCTCCCAATTAATTTGACCACGAAAACTTTTTTAAAGCGCAAATTCAGGAAACAGGTTTTGGAACATACTGCTCCAGGGTATGATTTAAATTTAAAATTTTCCTGGATACATTTTCTAATATTTTCAATATTGTTGTTATCATGCACGTATTTTAGTCAACTCACTAGTGTTTTACAGGTAACCACCTAATGCTCTGGGCTATATCGAGTACTAGGAAATATGAATTTGGTATCTGCTTCACGTGAAACAATTAGAGGATAACTGTGCTTAACTGAGTTGTATTGTTAAACTACAATAAAATGTAATTCAATGTAAAACATAAAGGAATAATAAAAGAGTGCAGCTTAAGGCAAGGAGGCCTTCGTGGAAGAAGTGGTACCTTCCTTGAAGACCTTGAATGAGTCGGATTTAGACAGGTATGAAAGAGAGCAGAAGGAAAGGCATTTACAGTGGAGGGGAGAGCATAAGACAAAACCTAAGAGCAGGAATGAGTGGGGTGGGATGCGATATAGGGAGTAGGGTATGGGTGTGAAGGACAGCAAGTGGACAGGCCTGCATACGCTACTGATGGGAATACTGAGGGTATGCAAATAAAAACATTTGCTCGTAAGGTGATATCCAGTTTCCCCAATGAGACAATTTTTTAAAAAAATTACTCGCCAACCTGAACGTATAAAGTTGCAAGGATATAGACGTCTTCCTGCAATGTTTGTTAATGTGGTGCCCTCCTGACGCAGGGCGGGTTCTCTGGAAGCAGATGCTGAGAGGGAGTTTGGGGTGCACGAGGTTTAATAGAGATCAACGCCTGTGAAAGGACGAGGGAGGAAGCAGGATTGCGCAGAGGAAGACGTGTAACTGAGCTACAGGCCTGACAGCGCTTCCGCCAGCCCTGCCGGGAGCTCAGGAGCCAAGGGCGCTGACTAGAGACATCCTAAGTGATGCCCCAGGGCCAGGCCCTTGTGTCTCTGCCTCGTTTGGTTCCAGGACAGGGGCTGCCCCCAAGAGTGAGACCTTGGGCTGGGGAGCTGTCTGCAGCTCAATGGTGCTGATGGTGAGACAGCAAGTTCTTCCTCAAAGACCATCTGGGCAGCACGTCTTTGTGTCTCAGAGACATACAAACACTGCTTTTCTCCATTCTCACTTCTTATAACCCAGTTCTTGAAACACTTCTTATGTATCTTCATATACATCATCATCATTACTTACAGCTATATTTTGAGTTATGCATCACGATTTTCCAGAGCACACCATCTTTACATTCATCTAAGATGCTGGACATACAGCGTGGCTTAAATCTGTGTGCAAAGTTGTCACTAAACATTTTATCCAAGCTGCAATTTACCAGTTCCATCCCATTAGGTCATTTTTTTTTTTAAGCTTCTTCTTGTGGTTACATACTCATGATCTCCACAAAGTAACGTCGTCCTGTATTTTTCTAAGTAATCTTTAAAAAATAAATCACTTTAAAAATCTTAAAAGTGAGGTCATACTCCTAGAAGTAATTACTAAACCATGGTAAGTTTCTTTGCTTCCTTTTAAAAAAATGATTCTAGCAGGTAGCCTCAATAAACATCCCAAACTTTCACCGATGTTAGTCTAATCCTATGTCCTCTCAGTAGTGTTCCAAATAAAGCAGTTCAGAAAACACCCAAATTTTGGTGCTCTCTACAAAAGTCATCAAACTTTGTAAAGACAAATATAAAGTGACTTTTCTTTTTCTGAAGGATGCTATTGGGGAAGAAATCTTAACTAGTATTTTGGGCATAAATGGTAAGTTTGTCCAGGTGATGTGAGAGCAGGTCACTGAAACTTTGAAGACCAAGAAGAGAAGTTAGATGTGTCAACTGAAAAAACGCACAGCCTAAAAGCTGAGCATTATGTTTTACTCGGTGGTCTTTCTGAGGACCTCAAGCCAGGAAGACAGCTTGTCAGATCGCTCTGAGGGAAGAGGTAAGGGACGAACCCGGAAATATAGGGGCTTTTGCCTCAAAGACCGGGTAGTCGGAACATCAAAAGATTAATTAATAAAAAGAAAACCAGATATCTCAAGTTAATGATTTAGCGCTTTTCTATGTATGGGAAGATGCAACATGAGGACCTACTGTATAGCACAGGGAACTCTACTCAATACTCTGTAATGACCTATATGGGAAAAGAATCTAAAAAAGAGTGGATATATGTACACGTATAACTGATTCACTTTGATGTACACCTGAAACTAACACAAAATAGTAAAGCAAATATACTCCAATAAGAATAAAAAAGATGCAAGAGTCTGGGCTCATTGAAATCATTCCTTTGCTATGCACCATAGCTATCTAGGGCCAGCATCCTGTGTCCCCTCAGGGCTCACTGCTGGGGGTGGCTGCAGTGGCTGAGGATTGCCATGTCCCTCGTTTACTGATACGGCAGGTAACAGTTTTCATTCACAGATGGGATAGCATCTGGTTATGGAGCATGGAAGTGGCCTGATTCACATCATCTCAGGGAACTCTGTACAGCTAAAGAAGTTTTCAAGGTGTGTTTGGGGAAATATTTTGGAAACAAGAAAATCATCTCATAACTGCTATAATCAGAAGCTAAATAGTGTGGACTGTAGTCGTGGCACCGGAAGTGGGGGCAGAAGCGGGGAGAAGTGAGTGGAAAAGCATTTCCAAAGAATTAGTAACCTTGGAGGCAGCTGGATATTGGGCCAGTAGGAAAGTGAAGGGTCAAACATGGCCTTAAGAACTTGAAAAGAATCCTTTAAATACAGTCCTCCCTCTGCATCTATGGGTTCCACGTAGATGAATTCAACCAATCATGGAACAAAATGTGCAGATGTCAGACTCTCCTGCAGATACAGAGGCCAACAGTACTACACCATCTTATACAAGGGACTTGAGCATCTGTGGATTTTGTTATCCACAAGAGGTACTGGAACCAACCCCTCACGGATGCTGAGGGAAAACTATACATAATTGGTGTATCCCTGAGGAATGGTTTTATAACCATTGTATAACTACAGACTCTGGTTGATAGACTCCTGGAAAAAGTTTTAAGCCACAGCAGGACACAGCGCCTACCTTCATGTTCCCTGTCCACCTGTTCCAACAATTGCTTTTTGTCAAAAAACTAAAACCAGATTTTTTTTCTCTTTTGTCAGCACTGACCACTCACTACGATGGAATCACGATTAGCCAAAGCTGCATTCCAACCTCCGAGTTTGCGGGGGCCACAGACTTATCAGATGCCCCCCACTTTAGTACTGCCCTGGGCCAAGTTATTGCCTTTGGTCCTGCTACCACTGTGATGAAAGCTTTTACCTGGGAAACACAAGGACTGCCCTTTTTTATTACTTTGATCTTTGCACTGGTAATCATGGGTATTGGTTATCACAGTAAACACGGTAGATGGTCTATAGAAATGTAGGTATTGATTGGCTGGTTAGTTGGTTGGTTGTGTAAAAATCAATAAACAGAAACCTCAATTAAAATAGACCCAAGAGGCCAGAAGGGGGAACTCTCACCCCCTACCACCATAGCAGAGCTCAAAAGGAAGAAGAAAGACCTCCTCTTCTTGCCTGGCAAAAGCTCAGCCAATGAGAGACTGTCACACTCGGCCAATGAAAAACCACTATACTTTGAACTGTCAGTTCCTCTAATGGGCTCTTTGTTTACCGTAAACCCCATTGCCCTCCCCCGCCCCTTCCTTTTCCCTTCTTTCAAAGAGCTCTCCTCTCTCTGCTGTGTGGGGACTAACGTGTGGCTCATCGTGGTTGCAGACCCCAATTGCAATTCTTTGCTGACCCCAAATAAACTCATTTTTGCTGGAGAAATAACAGTCAGTCTGTCTGTTTTAGGTCAACAGTTGGTTGAAGCTCCACATAGATATCTAGACTGCCTCCGAGCTGCTCCCAAGTGTCTACTCAGTGCTCCTCTAACTTCAATGTGCACACAGATCACCTGAGGATCTTATTAACTGCAGATTCCGATCCAGTAGGGCTGAGGCGGGGCCTGAGGGTCTTCATTTCTAACAAGCTCCCACGATGACCAGCCACGTTTATGTAGGAAGGCGGCCATGAGCCACTGTGGACTGACCTCTCCTGGGAACATGTACACACATATTGTAGATCAGTGAGGCATCCACTGTGGATTCTGAAAAGCCAGGAAGCTCAAGGGAACAGGGCTTCAGGGCAAGTAGGAACATCTGTAAACCTCACCAGACAAGTCCTAATGGCTAGGGTGTGGATACTATGCTGACAGCAAGATGCTAGGACTTGGAGAAGCCTGCAGAGCTTTTGTCAGTCAGCTGCTTCTCAGAGGAGGCTGCAGAGGAGGCGCACACATTTCGGCAAGAATGAGGACTATTTTATCTATTTTATTATGGAGAACTCCCTAATTATGCAGTTAGAGAATCATGTGTGGCACATTCCGGGGCCTACACAGCTCTCACAAGGATTCCACTGTTAATTTTAAGAAGAGAAACAGCAATGCAACTTGCTCAACTCCCACGCCATTCACACATTGAATTTGTGTGCCAACTCCAAGCATACCCACTGGAAATGAAAACAGAGTTAAAGCCAGCCCTTAAACTGAAGCTTGTCAAGCTACCGAGCTACACAGGGGGAGGGCTTGGTTTTCTTTCTCCCATTTCCAAACAGATTTTTCTCTCTGCCGTTTCTTAAATTTACATCAGACTTATATTTGTTAAATTGAAAATGCCAGAGCCCAAGTAGCCTAACGCAGGGCCCTTCACATAGTAGGCACTTGATCCACGTTTGTTGATTGCCTGACTGGTCTTTTGTACACTTCACAATTGACCTAAGGAAATAACCTCCAATAAGAGCCCCTTGTGAACAAACCCACATACTCACACTTTGGATGCTGCCCAAGCAACTCAGTCAATGATGGCCCCTCCCCCTGGAAATAGGAGTGGGCAGCACGGACGGAGCTCTTAGGTTACAAGAGACTGTATAGCAGTGAGACAGCAAATCTGGACCTGATCGCTGGCCGCTCCAGCCAGCTTTGTCCCGGTAGAGCAGCAAACTCTACAGAGCAAGGGCTTTCAAAGTCTCTTGACTGTGACTCTTAGTAAGAAAAATATTTTACATCACATCCCAGCGTGCACACACAGGCACACACACAACTGAAACCAGAGCTTTATGAAATCATTGTCATCCCTGCTATTATATAACGTGCCCTGTTTTTGAGTGATGGTCTCTTCAAATGCATCCTTCAGACAGCTCCTCACATATTTTCATACATGTTTCTTTAACAACCGCAACAAAACTACATGGCAGCTTTTTTCTGATCTCACAATTTTTAAAGTACTATTTTAATAATTCCTTTTTCCTTCATCATTCCCACTCAGTGCATTGCTCCTACGGTTCTTCTCCCTATCAGTGGATTTTATTCTCCTCTTTTAAAACCGAGGAAAGCAATTAGCACAACGATGATAGAGTCTGGAGCCAGGCTCACCTCCACTACTGCGTGGCCTGGCCTGGGGCAAGTTACTGAACCTCTCTGTGTCTCATCTGTAAAATGATGATAATAACAAGGCTACCTCATAAAGCTGTTTCAAGGATTTAATGTGTTGATACAGAAAAGGCACTTAGATTATTGCAGAGCACAGATTAAGGCACCTGCTACCACAACGGCTATTACTGCTCAAACCCTCTCCTCTGGGAAGAGACACCTGCTGTGAACAGCCTATGCTTGACCTTCTCAGCACTTATGCACTGAACCTAGACAGTGTCCTTCCACATCTGTGGGCACAGTCACGCTACACTTACCCTGCATTTTTCCAACCTTTGGAGTTAACGTTTTAAGCATGAAAAAATTTTTTTAACATTTCTAAAATGTATTATTTAACTTAAATGGTTTCAGAAGATACTAAATCTACTTGAGGCTTTACTTGATTACAAGTGGCCATCATTAAAAACATCAATTATCACACAAGGCTGGATCACTGAGATACCTTCTGAGCCCACGACAAGTTTCCTTTAGTCAGATGTTCCCATCTTCCGTTTGCTCCAAAATGCTGCTCTGAGGCTGGCAGCCCAGAGAAGCATGTTTGTTAAAAGAATGAACAAAATCGTAAGAATAAATAGGTTATGTTTGAAGACCTCCTTAATGAGTAAAGGGCATGTGCTTTGGTGCAAGTGTTCAGGGACATTTATTCTGGCTGATCTGCGGACACTAGCTTTCAACTATGTTCTAGATAATTGCCACTACCCAAAAAGGGCATCTCGATTAGTGAGGTTTTGTTAGACACTGTTCTGGTGGTATTTCATGAGTGAGTGTAGCCTCTTCCCAACCTGATTCTAAGCAGAGTTCAGAGACTATGGTTTTTATTTCATTCACTCATTCATTCATTCACTCATTCTTTCAACCAAAAAGTGCCGAAGTGCCAGGCATTATGCTAGGTGATGGAAAATAATAACAAGCATGTACATGGGACTTTATAGTTGTCAAAGTGCTTTGGGGTAGATTACCTCATTTATCCCTCTAAATAGCTCCATGAAACAAAGTGATCTTATTTCCATCTTACAGGCAAAAAGAAAAGTAAAAGGAAATAATGCAAAGAAAAAGTAAAGGGGTAAGAAGTATTTATTAACTGACCAAAGGTTCTGAACATCCCATCCAGGCTGGTGCTGGCAGGAAAATGACACACCCGAGGGGCATGGACCTTGATCCCTGAACTTATGTGCTGCTTTGCCCAGCCCAGCACTGCATGCAAAGAGTCACAATATAAACACTTTGGAGGAAGGTAATTTTGATGTTGGTAAGATTTCAGGTTATGTTGGGGAAGGGAAAAAGGATGCTAATGAATTCCAGGAGCCAGAAAAAAGGAGGAGATTAACAATGCTTGTCCAAATATGTGTGTGTGTATAGGGGTGCTAGTGGGGACAGGCAAGACTTAAAGGAAAGTAATGAGCATGAGGTTGATTTCAGTCTGGGGGGAAGGACAGCCCATCACAAAGGACACGGGGCCCAATGAAGGCATTAGAGCACAGAGACTCTAATGGAGTCCAAGGACCCTTTCCAGGATGTTACAAACTGGCCTCAGGAAAAAGGAAACACTCTTCGTGCTTTCACCAAAAACTTGCAGCCAGCAAAGTGGTTCCAGATTTCTGGCAGCCTTTTACATTAGCTTCAGTCCCAAATTCAAAGAAGAAACTGCCCTAGCTTCCTTTGTTTCTCAAAATTTCCCTTTTCTGTTGCACCAGGCAGCTGAAGATGCTCCTCACTGATGAGCTTGTGGCTGTTCAAAGACGGTGGCTTCACAGATGAATCAATGAGCCAAGTATTTATTGGAGATCAGCCTCGGGCTCACCATGGTGAGGCAGGCTGTGATAAGAACAGATGGACAGTATGGCGGACAGCAGGCTGCCGGCATCAAAGTACTGTGTGCTGATTTGCAGCAGTGTGCTTGTGATATACCCTTGTGGGTATATGTACTCAGCAAAAGAGGTTATTAGTGAGTGGGAAGTAGCATCAGATAGGTGGTGCGGGGCCATATCACAAAAAGCCTAAAGAGGAAGGAAGTTAAGTCAGAAGCTTTAACTAAAGTCTGGTGGCACAGTAAGTATCCAAATCTGTTGAATATACCCATGCATGAATGATTTAAAATGAGCGTATTTTCCCAGACCCAGGACACAGTCATCTCCTCTAAAGCACTGGGTCCTGGGTGTCAAATTGTGTCAAAACACTTGTGTGATATTCACAGTTTTGTAGAATTATTCTGAGATTAGAGAAGGACAGAGGGCTACACTTTTCCTGAAGACAGTGACTTTTGACTACCTGAATCTATGATCACTTGGATACAGAGGAAAAGCTGAAAGAGAAGAGTACTTGGCACATAGTGGGCACAGCCTTCTAATTGCTGAACAACAGAGAGATGATGAGTGAAAGAGAAGTCACTGCTATCACCAGATTCTCCTTCTGCTCAAGAACGGCCCCAGGAGAGCAGCCACAGGGAACGTGCAGCCTGGGAAAGGAGCTTCACCATCGCCCCTGCTGCATCCCTGCTCAACAGCCACTTCTGCAAAGGATGGTCCATACCGACCGACCACTGAGTCTTTTTTTTTTAAACATCTTTATTGGAGTATAATTGCTTTACAGTGGTGTGTTACTTTCTGCTTTATAACGAAATGAATCGGCTATACATATACATATGTTCCCATACCTCCTCCCTCTTGTGTCTCCCTCCCTCCCACCTTCCGCATCCCACTCCTCTAGTTGGTCACAAAGCACCGAGCTGATCTCCCTGTGCTATGTGGCTGCTCCCCACTAGCTATCTATTTTACATTTGGTAGTGTATATATGTCAATGCCACTCTCTCACTTCGTCCCAGCTTACCCTTCCCCCTCCCCGTGTCCTCAAGTCCATTCTCTACATGTGTCTTTATTCCTGTCCTGCCCCTAGGTTCCTCAGAACCCTTTTTTTTTTTTTTTTTTGGTTCCATATATATGTGTTAGCATACGGTATTTGTTTTTCTCCTTCTGACTTACTTCACTCTGTATGACAGACTCTAGGTCCATCCACCTCACTACAAATAGCTCAGTTTCGTTTCTTTCTATGGCTCAGTAATATTCCATTGTATATATGTGCCACATCTTCTTTATCCATTCATCTGTTGATGGAGACTTAGGTTGCTTCCATGTCCTGGCTATTGTAAATAGAGCTGCAATGAACATTGTGGTACGTGACTCTTTTTGAATTATAGTTTTCTCAGGGTATATGCCCAGTAGTGGGATTGCTGGGTCGTATGGTGGTTCTATTTTTAGTTTTTTAAGGAACCTCCATACTGTTCTCCATAGTGGCTGTATCAATTTACATTCCCACCAACAGTGTAGGAGGGTTCCCTTTTCTCCACACCCTCTCCAGCATTTATTGTTTGTAGGATTTTTGATGATGGCCATTCTGACCGGTGTGAGCTGATACCTCATTGTAGTTTTGATTTGCATTTCTCTAATGATTAGTGATGTTGAGCATCCTTTCGTGTGTTTGTCAGCAATCTGTATATCTTCTTTGGAGAAATGTCTATTTAGGTCTTCTGCCCATTTTTGGATTGCCGACCACCGAGTCTTAAGTGCCATGGTTCGTTGTGCCTTCCTGACCCCCCAATCCTTTCAAATATATGTTGCTTATCTTGATAGTGTCAAAGACACAGAATGTGTAGAAAACTGTATATTGAGGAGTAAATTAGAAAAGGAAACGAAGAAGGAGCAGCTGGAGAGGCTGGGAAAACTGGGAGGCTTCCGAGAGGCATCCAGAGAATGTTTCTGAATCAGCAGAGAGTGATCGACTGAGTCAAAGGCACTGATGAACCCAGCAACATGAGGTCTGAGAGCCCTGGGTTTGGCAACGTGGAGGTCACTATCGATCTCAACAAGGGCAGTTTGAATGCAGAGGTGGGGACAAAAGTCTGATGGGAGAGGTCTCGGGAGAGAATGGAGGAAGCACTGACAACTTTCCAAGAGATTTTGCCCTGGGAGGGAATACCCCAAACCATCCTTTTACCTGCCTTAACTTTCAGAACAGCAGAGAGAATGGCCATTGGAACTTCTCTAGCTGGAATTCTAGGATCCGAAGAAGAGAGGATGGATGCTGAAGATTTCACCTGACCGTTTCGTCCAAAGTCTGCCTTGTGAGTCCTTCTTACCACCACAAAGGCTGACTGCATTCTGAAAACTCCCCATAGAAGGCCTGTCCCTGAGTTGAAACCCTTGGTCATTGTGGTCAGATGAACCACACCCTCACTCAAGCCCCGAACATAAGCAGGGATGCCTTGACCCTGAGAGATGTATTGTGCAGCCTCCCTCCCAGGCACTGAAATGTCTTTAAATAACAAGGTTTCTAAGCTGGTGGGAGCAATGCACTGTTGTACACACACTCTGGAGATGTAGAGCTAATTAACCTTGAACTAGGCAAGTTTCCAAGTCTCTCAGAGAAGTTTATTTATGCCTCATATAACTGAGAGCAATGACGGCAGCCTTTGATTTTGGTTCTACGTTTGAGAAGGTGTGAGGCATTAATGCTAATGGACAGCAACATGAGTAAATGAGCACCAGCTTGCAAGGAGTTAGTTAAGGAAAATTATAAGATTCTCTCACAAGTTTCTAGAAGACACCATAGCATACTTTTCATAACTGTGACACCTAAGAGGACACAAGACCAGGCTCCAACAAGGCTGGAGGTGTAATACTAGCTGTCATTTACTGAGCGCTTACTCTGTGACAAGCACTGCCCAAGATGCTCTGTGTGCATTATTGCTTCATCCTCACAAGAGTCTTGTGAAGTAGTTACTTCTGTTAAACTCAATTTAAAGTTGGTGGGAAATGAGGTTGAGTGAAGTCTCATGGTTTCGTGCCATTCCCATGGGAATCGCAGGTGACTATGCAAAGCACGACAGTTAGGGCCTGGTCTATGGAGGTAAGATGCCTGCAGTTCACCAAGGAAGATGGAACCAGGGCTTCACGAAGAAACCAACCTGCTTCACTGCCCTGCATCTGAAAATGCTTTGGCAATAGCCAACATCCTTTAAAAGCCTCCATTAGAGAAAGAAAATGAAATGCTTCCTTTGTGAACTGAGACAGAGCCACGAATGGCCTAGAAGGTGTGGAGCAGGGGTTTGCTCCTTATACAGAAGAAACCTTGTAAATACGACATTCATTTCTGGACAGAGCAGTCCGCTGTTTATTGAGGGAGGCTGGGGTTTGGTTATCAGCTCAGCTGGACCATGCATGTTAAAGAGGGAAAGAATAAAAGGCAGCTTCCATTTGCTACAGCCCATGTGCCCAGTAGGATTTGTTTTTTTTTTTTATTATGGTAGTTATTTTAACAAGGTGAAATTTAATACAACACCAGTACTAAATACCACCAAAGTGTAAACGGTGCATGTGAGGCTGAGATTTGGCATATAAAGGCAGTAGCTGTTGGTTTCCAGAGCCTTAATGGGCTACCCAAGGCCAGATCTAGGCAAAAGTTTCAAATAAAAGTGATCTTCAAAAGTTCTTTTGATCGACACCTTCTTCATTTAGGAGACCCCAGACAGCCTCAGGTGACTGCTACCTGCATGTAATCCCAGCGGGGCCTAGGCCTCTCCCCCATGGAGGCCCCTATTCCTGCCCCTTCTTGCTCTCGTCAGAGTTCATGTCCTGGACTCAATTTTGTGAGCTCCCTCTGAGGTGATCACCAAACTGATTAGAACAGAGGGCTGGTTTTTCGTGGGAGGAAAAGCACTCTTAGGTGCTGTTCAAGCCACTGCCAACTCACCTTCCTTTATCCTGCTTTGGACCCACCTCCGAAACTGGCCGCGCCTTTCCCAGGCTGTGAATTGAGCATGTGAGAGGTGTGCGTGTGCTAAGCAAGGGGTCCAGGGGGAGGATCCATTTATATAAAATGATCTTCACAGATCTGATCATTATTTAATAGAAATTAGTTTCTCAAATCCAAGTGAGATACTAATAAGACAAAAACTACTCTCCGAAAAGGTTGCTTTTTCCTACTCAAACCTTCCCCCACATCACAAAACAAAAAAGCAACTCATATGCACACAGCCCAGCCTTGTAATTCAGTGTCTGTGCTTCGCTACCACACAGAACTAGGTTAGTTTCCTGTTGTTTCTGTTACTTGTTAAAGGATAACTGACTGACATCAGGCAACAACTTTCCTCAACTACAAGACCAAGGCTGTAATAATACGTGTCCCAAAGGGCTTTGTGCAGATCAGATGTGATAGCTCATGTGAAACCCTTAGTACCACACTTGGCTTCTAGTGAACATTCGGAAGATGTTGGCCACAGTACCATCACTCCTTGAATAATAATAGCTACGCTTACTGTGTAGTTTACCCAGTGCCGAACACTGTTCTAAGCAAGAAAGCTTGGAACATAGGTCAACTCATTTAATTTTCACAGTCCTACAATGTAGGTACATTGTCCCCATTTGAAAGAGGGGCAGATGAAGGCACAGAGAGATTAAGCAATTTGCCAAAGCAACACAGCATGCAAGTGGCGGAGCTACAGCTCAAACCCTAGTAGTCGGGCTCCAGGGTTCGCACTCTTCATAGGACCACCAAGCTCAGCTGCCACTGATGAGGGCTTCTCGAAGGCACACCAAGTTGAACTCCATCTTATAGCAAAGGAAAGTTGTTTGTGAGGCAAAGAGAAGATCATATGTGAACTCTGTCCCCAAAAGGAAAACAGAGTTAGCAATTCAAGAGCCTAGAGGAGACTTCCACTGGGAGAATATCAACTCTACATGGCCAGCTGGAAGTGAGTGGTTCTCAAATCTGCAAGTTAAGCTCCAAGTTTCTAAAAAGTTGTGAAATTTAAGGGGACAATGTTCCTCACCAGAAATGAACACAGGTCACTATGAAGTCAGAGACTAAAGAGATATTCTATAAAAAGTGCTAGTGAGAGAAGGGTGGGGCAGGAGGGGAAAAGGAAACAGAAGGGAGGAGGGAAGGGAGTAATAGTCCTGGAGTCGTAATTCACACGCAGCACAGGATCTGGCAGCATTTATGGGGACGGCCTTGCCAATAGTACACACAATACACAATGCTCTAAGGACCTGTAGGATGTTGAAATGCTTTCCTGAACGAGATTCACAAAGGGAATTCTTGTTGTTTGACGTTCCTTCGGGTTTATTAGGCCACAATGACCTGTGTGAATTACTGTGTGTGCCACGGGGCAGCATTTAGCATATGTTCCCACTTGTATTTATTAATGCATGAGTCTTGTCTCTCCAGTTTGGATGCTGCTATATGCCTCGTATTTAATTCACTCATTTGATATTAGGGGAAGGAAAGAAGGAGGGGAAAAGAAAACCCTTTGTGGAGATTTGCCTGAAGTTTTCTTTTCAATAACTCTAAAGGAAATTTTCCAACTTGTGATTCTTTTCAAAAAGCATCTCATATTTTAATAAAATCTCTTTAAATTTGCATCAAAAGAGGAGATCTGCACCCAGGGATTCATCAGGGTAAAGTCTGGGCTGCTCTACCTTTAGACTGCAGCTCCAGGAGCCAAAACTATTAGCTGCTGACCCTGCGGACGTTTCCTGGCCAAGTGGACAAAACCAAACCCAGGGTCCACTGAGCAAGTAAAAGGCCTCCAAGGTGTTTGCCGTTCCACCTTATATCTGGGAGTAGTTCTCCTGTTGCCATGGAGATAGAAGCCCTTTAGTTGGCGGGAGAACTATTATTTTCAGCGGCTGGCTACACGTTGGGAAGCATTATTATTAGTATTGTTTTTCTTTTCTCTTTTTTTTTTTTTTTTGCAAATAGCACCTATCATTTCTACCAACAAACTCTGAAAAGTGGTTATAACCACTTAAGAGTAGAAGGGAACAAATAAATTGCATTTCAGCTCCTTTCCTTGCAGTCGTCCCTTTTGAGGGAAAGTAGAAATGATAAAGCAGGAGAATGGGCAATGTGTTCTTAACAGTTGTGAGCTGCAAGCTAACCATCTATGCTGTATCACTGCCATTAGGTACTCTAGAAATTCTGCATTGGGCTGAGCCAAGGCTGCATTAGATCTGTGAATTGCCCTCCACTTGCCTGGTGATCTTAGAGCTGAGAAGGGCTCCATGCCATCTGTATAGGCAACGACTCCAAAGGAGGCTTCCTGCTCCCAGGGCAGCATGGGGCCAAGCTGCTGCCTCCCCAGCCTCTTTTTTGATTTCCTAAAGGAGTTCTTTGACCACACGGTTAAATTCTCATTTCAATTCAGGCATATACACCTACAGGCTGATCGACAGAGACACCATGAATTGAATGATAAATAATACATGCAGACAAAGACAACACCAGTGCTTATTTGCAGATGAAAGAACACTAGAAATTATTTCTGATGGAAATATAAAAGATTAAATTCAAGCAGGGAGTGGGAGAGGAAGTATTTTTTTAAAGCTCCTGAAGAAACAACCTCATTGTTTCACTTTCAAAAAGGCACTTTCTGTCTTGAGTTGGGAATTCAGTGGGCACTGGTAACTCAGACCCCAACGAAGATGCCCATCCCCTAAGGATAGAGCCCAAGGGAGCAGAAATGGAATTTAAATCTAAGATAGGGCACCTGCTGGTGGGGCGGTCTGGAATCTATCTCCCTCCTTCTGGTGATTTTCTTTGGGGAACTATGCCTTTTCCACTCCCATTCCATACAGCCAAATGGTATTGTGTCCCACCATCCACAGTGATGGGAACAGAGTTGGGATCCAAGTCCCAGTGAGACCCAAGTCCCAGTGAGACCCAGTTGCTGGGCCTGCCACTACTTTCACTGAAGTTTCCAGCCGGGGGGGGATGTAAGCCTGGAGCTGCTGGGGCACATGCGGTCAGGAGATCCTGCCTTGAGAACACAGGAGAACTGAGCCGAGAAATGGAGAGATCCAGATTCCTCCCAATCGTGTAGCGTGAGCACCTGAGTTCAGCCATTCCTGAAGCCAGGCTAACCTCGACATTTCAGTTACATGAGCCAATTAATTCACTTTTGTGCTTAAGTCAGTTTCAACTGGGTTTCTGTCACTTTTAGCCAAGCACTCAGTCACGTGGACTGGTGGTTCCCGCTCAGATAGCTTACATCGCTGTGGAATAGAAACAAACCTGGGTTTGAATTTATGAGGAAAGGAGATGGAGAGGTTATCACCCTATGCCTAAGCAATCACAAAGCCCAGGTTGGGCAACTTCTCATCCCGCTGGTATGATACCAGCCTCACCTGTGATACTAAAGCTCCCAAGGGGGGCTTGAGTGAGAACTTGTATTGTCAAAACTGAGAGGGTTTGGAGATCCTAACTGAGAATTACTCGTGGTACCCCTAACCTTAAAGTTTGACAGCTTAAATAAGTAAATATTCATAACTATGCATAATATGCATAAACATATATAGATATGGGTGTATGTACAAATATAGATAATTACCGACATGAAGGCAAACTTCTTGTGGGTATTAGTAAGAAGGTTTATCCCCCTGATGGGCAAAACTTACATAAGTAAATCCAGGCTTATCAAGTGATAACTTAGGGAGTAATTTATTAACTAAGGATTACATAAGATGTCTAGAAAGAATTACGTGGCAGACAAGGCAATTGGGGGGAACACTTCTCAGAAGGAGGGATCCTGCCCTGGGAAGACACCCCAAAAGAGGTTTCATACAATATGGAAAATGCAGTTTAAAAGGGGCAAATTAAAACAAAATTGAGAATCAACAATGAACGTTATGAGAATATACGTTGCTGGGAACAGGCAAATGAGAAAGCTGTTTTTATAAACTGCTCCAAGCAGGAGAGACGACCATTTATAAAGAAGAGGAAACCATGAAAAACCTGATATCCTGTATCTCAGGGTTTAGGAAGGGTCCCACAGGGAGGAATCTTCCAGTCTACGGGGAGGAGCTGGTGTAGATGATTCCTACCCTCACGTAGATAGTCCAGAAGCCAGGCTCAGAAGATGAGCCGTCTTCTCTCCCCTTTCCACAGACACAGCCTCCAGTCAGGCTCTTTGATTCCTTACCCAGAGCTCATCTACCCAATCCTTTTGACTTTACCTTCAAAATATAGACCATAGCTTATTCTCCCCCTTAGGTCCTGGACACCATCAGCCCTCACATGGGCTACTGTGAGCATCTCCTGGTTGGTCTCCCTGCTTCCACACTCGCCCTCCTACAGTTGCTTCTATAGACCACAGAGCGAGCCTTTGAAAGCACGAGTCAGATCACGTCACTCCTCAGCTAGAAACCGCTCCATCTCCCCAAGGAAAAGCCAAAGTTTGAAGGGTCAGAACAAAGAATGATTATGACACATTTCAGCCAGATAAAGAAATGAAAGCAAAGGGCAACATTTTGGTTATTTCTAGTTGAAAGCGCAAACCCAACAGAGAATACTAGCATACTGATTTTCAAAGGTTCATAAGGCAAAAGCTATCAAACATTTTAAAATAAAAGGAGAGGAGACTTGAAGCATTACGGGGAAGAAGTGAGAAGCACAGGACTGAAGTCGGACTGTCTGGATTTATAGCCCAACTCTGCCACTTAACTGTGAGATACTGGACAAATTACTTCACTTCCCTAGGTCTCAGTTTTTTCATCTGTGAGATGAGGGTGCCAACCATACCTACCTTATCAGGTTTTTTGAGGATAAGATAATACATGTAATGTGCTTAAAACCTTGCCTAACATATTGTGAGAATTCAATCAATGCTATTAATAGTTACCATTGTTTGTGTTAAAGAAAAAATTTCAGATAATCTATTTATGAGAAAGTATCAAAATATCACTACAATCATGCTTGCAAGGGAAAAAGGCCCATAGTATGCCAAGTCAGAGACACTCTAAAGGCAAAGAGAATGGGGCAAATATCATTGTTAGATACAAAAGAAAAAGAACGCCTGGTTAAAGGTCTCTGAAATCTTTTCTGATAACCAGCTGAAGTAAACTGGGTGGGTAAGTAACTAATTTCCTAGACCCAATCTTCATCTCATTAAAATTCAGCAGAAAATTGCATAAGCGTTTCTTTTCTAGGAGGAATTTATAGATTTTTATCACATAGAAAAGTCTGCTCCAGACCAGATTTGGAACAATCTTTCTATTACAGAAGAGAAGTACACTAAAGCATCATACTCTCTCACTGTTTCCTTGGAAGTTTTCTATAAGAGGAGAGTGATGACGAGTCATATTATCATCTCAAAATAACGAGAGTGAGGCCTCACTCCCAAAGTAGACCAAGTTTATGTGTTTAGGTCATATGACATGACAGTAGAAGAGTATAAAAGGCAATCCCATTCATAATAACAATTCAATAATATAATGGAAAGAATATAGTATTTTAGCCAAGCAGACTTATAGTCAAATCCTGGTTTGGTCATGTCACTTAACCTCTCTTAGTCTCACTTTAATTGTCTGAAAATAAAGATGATGATCTCTATCTCACAGGGTTATTGTGTGGATAAGGTAAGACAAAATACATCAAGTACCCAATATGCTGATATGTCACATAAACTCAAGATAATATTCATCTTCCCTTTTTCCTGCTCCCCATTCCCCTCTACCTGCAATGCCAACTGTAGCTAGCAATCGTCAACTTTTATGTCAAATACAACCCATTAAGTCTCCAAGCTAGTTGTCACACCCCCGTTTCCTGCATTTATTAGGAATCTCAGGAGGGGAGCAAAGTTAGCAATAATAAGCCTCTCCCATACACTCCAAATGGCCGCACTTATCATGAAAACCTAAAGCTCACGTCTAGGGTATTATTTTCTACTGGGTCCCAATATGTCCAGTCTTCAGAGCTCCAGAACTGTGTGAGACTCCCAGTGAGGCTGGGAGAATGTCCCTCTCCCTCACCGCTGGGCCATGCTTTGTTACTTGAGCTTATGTCCACAGTCTGAGTGGTTCCAACCAAGCACAGCACTCACCTGCTCCTTGGACTCGGGGGGGACACATGTTACAGTATCTCCTCCATCTCCCTCATCTTCTTTTCTTGCTCCCAGTTACAAAATAAAAATTCCCATGCATTAGATGAGAAGCAAACATGGCGGTGGTCTGTGTTTGCGGGAGAGGATGGAGAAGGGGTCGTTTATTGGAAACAGTCAGTTCACTATGCTCAGAATAAACCTTTATTGAACATTCTGAATTTGAATGATGTCCAAGGAGGGGAGAAAATATAGACTCAAGCTCTATTATATTCATGGCCATTTGAGAGGAGGAACCTCCTCCTTAAAGCCAGAAAAGTCATGTCTCATTCTCTGTTATATCCTCCATACACTTGCTCATAATGGAACATCAACAGTTACTGAAAGCATGAATAAATTAGTGAATATTTCTCTCTAGCCAACTTAATATATACTCAAAAGATGTGATTTTTTTTCAAATTTTATAATATATCTTAATATTTATTTAATGAAGTAAACGCTTCATTTCATAAAATAGATGTGACCAGGGGATTGTAAGACAACTGGTACATTTATTCTGTAGGTTGGAATTCTATCATGTGAATTTTTGGAAGATGTGATTCTTGTCAGACCAAAACATTTTTTTTTGAAGATGTACTTTTTAATGTGTATTCTTACACCTTTTGAATTTTTTTTACCATATGCATGGATTACTTCTTTTTTTTAAAATAAATTTATTTATTTATTTATATTTTTAACTTTGGCTGCGTTGGGACTTTGTTACTGCGCACGGGCTTTCTCTAGCTGCAGTGAGCGGGGGGCTATTCTCTGTTGTGGTGTGCGGGCTTCTCATTGCAGAGCAGGGCTCTGGGCATGCGGGCTCAGTAGTTGTGGCTCGCGGACTTCAGTAGTTGTGGTGCACGGGCTTAGTTGCTCCGCTGCATGTGGGATCTTCCCAGACCAGGGCTCGAACCCGTGTCCCCTGCATTGGCAGGCGGATTCTTAACCACTGCGCCACCAGGGAAGTCCCAGACCAGAACATTTTTGATGAAGTATCAGGGCACTGAAAATGATGGCTTCCTGTGTGAGTGGGGATAATAAAACATGTTCATTAGAACATGTTTTATTAGAGATTGGGCTCAGATCAATCAAATGAGACTCAACAAAGAAAAACAAAGTGGTTCCCATATGAACAAATATGGAGGAAGCAGAGAATTGGGACTGTTGGTCCAGCTAAGCACAAGTCTTAAATGGTTTGGAATCCACAGAGGGCCTCACGGCAACAGCAGACCGTGGTGTGTTGGGCTGGGCTGCAGGGATTTTACTCTAAGGTCAAACGGGCATGTGTTCATTACTTTGGATTTGGCCTTCACTAAGTACAAACCCGGTGGGGATACTAAGTATATTCTTCAAGTTCCAAATTTCAAAACCAAGATAGACCAATCAGAGAAGTTTCAGAGGAAAATGAGAACAGTAAAAGTTTTGAAAGATAAGTCTTATGAGAAAATACAAAAAAATGGCCTATGTTTGTTTTTTAAGGAGAGAGATGAAGGGGAGCCATGAGTCTTTAAGTGATTAAAGTGACTTTACAGAGAGGACAAAAATGATTTAGTCTCTTAAGTGAAGTAAGTCAGAAAGAAAAAGACAAATCCCATACGATATCACTTATATATAGAAACTAAAATATGACACAAATGAACTTACCTGTGAAACAGAAACAAACCCACAGACATAGAGAACAGAGTTGTGGTCACCAAAGAGAGAAAGGGGGTGGGGGAGGGATAAATTAGGAGTTTGAGATTAGCAGATACAAACTACTATACATAGAATGGATAAACAAGAAGGTCCTACTGTAGAGCACAGAGAACTGTATTCAATATCCTGTGATAAACCGTAATGGAAAAGAATATGTATATATATATATATATATATATATATATATATATATATGTATAACTGAATCACATTGCTGTACACCAGAAACGAACACAACATTGTAAATAAACTATACTTCAATTAAAAAAATGATTTAGGGGCTTCCCTGGTGGCACAGTGGTTGAGAATCTGCCTGCCAATGCAGGGGACACGGGTTCAAGCCCTGGTCTGGGAAGATCCCACATGCTGCGGAGCAACTGGACCCGTGAGCCACAACTACTGAGCCTGCGCGTCTGGAGCCTGTGCTCCGCAACCAGAGAGGCCACGATAGTGAGAGGCCCCCGCACGGCGATGAAGAGTGGCCCCCGCTCGCTGCAACTGGAGAAAGCCCTCGCACAGAAACAAAGACCCAACACAGCCAAAAATAAAATAAATAAATTTATAAAATGGCTGATGTATATTTTTAAAAAAATGATTTATTCTCTCCATACACAGTGGAGAGTTGAAATAATAAAGACATGGTGCCGACAGTGCTTCATGAGCGCTGGTAAACCCATGACATAAGACAATGAGGACAAGCATTGGCATGGTCTGCTCCACTTGGAGTAAAGGCTGGCCTTTAGTCAACATATTACTCAAAAGCCCTGCTTTTCCGCCAATAGCATAAACAAAATCTACCCTCACAGAAACTTCAGAAGGAGGAAACATTTCTTTATCCTCTCACATAGACGGTATCAAAATTAAAATATTACATTCTCAGGAGAAACATTATGGTAGAGTGGAGAGGCGTATGTGATCACCACCAATGCCAGTTCCTTGTAATTCCTGCGCATGTGAACTGGTGAGGCCTTCAGGTGCTGGAGTAAGTGGGGATCTCTGTCCTCTGTGAACTTTGTACACTTTAATTTGGTTTATGCCTCCCCAGTATAGGCCTAAAACCTGTACAAGTTATACTGAGAAGCCAAAAGGAGGGTTTTTCATAGCATGCTGAGCAATATGGCTCTCCTCCGGATGTCTAAGCTCCCATACATCACCAGGGATACAGCCATAGGCACTCTACAGAAAACCTGATGGCTTCTCTCCAGCTCAGGCCTGCTCTGGCACCTCAGTCCCTCACTCTGGGCATATCTGTGCTGTTCTGTGTCTGCATTCTCTGTCCTGCTGCCTCTTCCCTAGTTTGCAAGCATGCTACTTTGTCTCCTCAGATTAAAGCTTCTTGTGTTGCCTCTGCTTGGCCCTCACTTCAGACTTTGCCTCAGTGTTTTCTTTTGGATTTCCTGGGACCGCATGTATGAGAGCCAGCCTCACCTCCCCACACACCAGGTCGGAAGTCCCGGAACCCTCAGTCTAGGAAGTATCAAGCTTGATCATGCTACCCAAGGTCACTCTGAATATAAATGAATTCTAAGTATCTAGAAGCGTCATCGAGATGAAAAGTATAGACATTTGGCCCAGATTCAGAATCTCACAACCTGCCACTCTGTAAGAATGTGAAGGAAGTAGATGGAGTTCCCCTTCCTGTAACCAGGAAAAAGCACTCTCTCTGTTCTGGTAAGACTTGGGTCACAAACAGTATGCCTCCAGGGCTCAGAGAGGTGATGGAAATGGCTGAAGTGGACCAGGAAGAGGAGTGGTGGGAACCGTGGCCCAGTGGAAAGCACGCCCATTTGTGTTAGTCTGCTAGGCCTGTCATAACGAAATGTCACAGACTGGGTGGCTTAAACAACAGACATTTATTTTCTCTTAGTTCTGGAGGATAGAAGTCCAAGATCAAGGAGCTGGCAGGTTTGGTTTCTTCTGACACCTCTCTCCTTGCTGTGTGGATGGCTGTCTTTTTGCTTTGTATTCACATGTTCTTCCTCTCTATCTGCCAGTGTCCTAATCTCCTCTTCTTATAAGGACACCAGTCATATTGGATTAGGACCCGCCCAAAGACCTCATTTTAACTTAATTACCTCTTTAAAAACCCTATCTCCAAATCTAATCACATTCTGAGGTACTGGGTGTTAGGACTTCAACATATGAATTGGGGGGACGCGGTTTAGCCCCTGACACCATCTAAAAGAGGAGTCATTACTTGACTCTTGCTAACGTGTGCCATCATAAGACGGGTCCAACATGGACGGTACATCTTATTTCTCAGGAGAAAGCAGAAATCCGGAAGTCCACATGAAATCCTCAATTCTTAAATGTGGACATGTGGGCTGTAGGGGTCCCTGGGGTAGCCAGTTTATGACCTCTTCAGTGAGGCATGTGGCTTCCCTCGGAGCCCCACAGTGGGCATGGCCACTTGAGATGCTTGAGACTAGGAAGCCCAAGCAGCTGTGAAATGTTCACTGGCCAGCGCCGTGGGCCTCTTCCCCCAATAACGTGCTGATCTTGACCTTGCAATGGCGAGAAGGGCTGAGGGAAGACCAGCCTCAGCAAAGAGTGGAAAGAGAAAGAGCACATTTCTCCCTAAAGCCCGGGCTCTGGGGTGTAGCATCCTGCCCCAGGCCCCAAACTGATTCTGCTTGGCCTTTCCAGGGCAGGAGATGACACCACGTGGCAAGTAGCCCAAAGGGGAAACTGAACAAACTATTATGTGGAAGTCAAAGTATTTTAAATTGTTGCTTTTCACACCACCAGCTTCACCCCCAGCACCAGGGCTCAATAATCTCACTGACTCACATCGGCACCACTGCCTTCAGGGATAGACGGATGGAGTATGGGTTGTTTTTTTGTGTGTGTGTGGAGGACACAGGAATGCATGGGAGAGTTGGGTCCCCAAAGAGACTACTCAGAAGCCCAATTCTGAGTGATCTTCAGGAAAACACAATCAATCGGACCTGGCTCTGTCCCCAAGAAAATCCTATAAATGGGCACAGAGAAGAAACTAGTACATTTCAGAAAAGATCTGTTATTTCTCTGGGCTTCTTTCAAACACTTGGTTAGAGATGCTGCTTCCAGATACAGCGCAGTAATGATGGTGGTAGAGGGACTGTGGGCCAAGAGTCATATTTGACCCTTAAAAGGCATAACTGTGCCAAATTCTGTAGAGTCCTAGTAGCTAAAGTCCAACGGGCCCCAGAGCTGTCTGGCAGGGGCTAGGGACTAAGAAGAAGGGTAGGTAGGCATCATCTGTCAAATGGGCAGGAGAAAGGTCATGTCCCGAGAGGCAGAGGTGAAACTAGCAAAATAGACCCATGTGGGCAAGGGCCGTGATCTAATTCAGGGAGGGCAAACAGGATTGCACTCATGTGCCAATGCTGATTGGCAGTGGCTGCTGGGAGTTGAACATGATCTGCAACCTTACGGGCACCCCGAAGGAAAGACAGCTGAGACTGATTAGCTCTGTCTGCCCTGAACACAGGATGGGAAGTGGCCATGACTGTTTCATCCCTGCTCTAGGAGGTCAGGCAGTACCAATCAAATACCCAGGTTTGGAGATGGGAAACATCAAGGGTGTTTCAGCCACCGAGAGGCCAGAAGCTAGGTGAGGGGTCTCAGTACAAGAAGCCAGAACAGAAACAAGGGATTTCACGTTATTTGCCGGGGGAGAAAAACAAAAACTTAGGAGCATGGAGGTTAAAGCAGAGAACTTGAGGTGCTGGTTTTTAAAAGCTAACTGATAACCGGAAGGCCAGGAAAGAGGTAGGAACAGGTGGTTCTCAATTGCCGAAACAATCAAGGGGCCAGGACGCAGGTAAATAGGGGAAAGGAACGACAGCAGCAGTGATCAGGATGTGTGAGTGCCTGGAGGATGATTTGTTTGCCAGAGGAGCCAGGCAGCAGATACTCTCAGACCGAGGGATGCGGATGTGCACGTCTGACAGAGAACCCAGCTGCATGCAGCTGGGTAAGAAAAAGCTGGGTCCTAAAATCACTTCAGGACCCAGCCGAAGACAGGCCAATTTCTGGACTGCAAGCTCACTTATTCACTCGCAGGAGTATTTACTAAACAGCTGCACTGTGTCAGGAGCGGAGAGGAAACAAGGCATACTTGGGCCCTTGAGGAGTTCAAAGTGAGGCAGGAAAACCAGGCAGGCCCCGGTCACCATAGTGAATGTGCTGAGCACTGTGCTAAAGGTAAACACAGCATGTGGTACACGCAGGGCACAGGGGCGGCAGAAATGAATGCTCATATCTGAAAATGAGCTTGTTGGATGCAGGAGCCAGGATAGCAAATACTTATACAAAACTACCTAACATGTACCAGGCATCATTATCAATGCTTTACACGGATTAACTCATTTCCTTCTCTGAGGGAGGTATTTTGTTATTGCCATTTTACAGATGAAGAAACTGAGGCTTAGAGGTATTCAGTAACTTGCTCAAGGTCCCACATTTAGTTAAATGGCAGAGCCACAATTCGAACGTTTGTGGTCTGCCCCCAGAGGCTGTGCCTTGCTGCTTCTTGAGGAAAGGTTAGAATTAGATCTAAAACGTCATTCTTGAAAGATGTTTCAGGGTTAAAATGGACCTTGGAGTCCATCTAGTCCAAGTGATACACCGGATTGGGACAGTTAGGCTAAAGCCCTCAAAAATCTTGGAATTCTAGATTGTTCTGAACCCTTTGAGACTTCAGAAGCATCCCACACTTCTCTATTAAGGGTTAATATCCCTAGGACAAAATTAATGGGTACTTGGCAAGGATGCTACTCAATCTGAAATAAAAAGAAATCAAGGATGAATGATCAGGAGGCTGGGAGCTATCGTACCAATAAGAAGCCATGATCCCTTGCCCAGTTTCCAGATATGAACACGTTCTGTGGACTTGGAACCTAATAATTGAAGGAGAGGTTGGGTCCCTGGGACGAAGGACCCTGCAACATCATGGCAAGTGTACCCAGTAATGATTCCTCCAATCCTCCCCCAGAGAGAGGTGTGACCACTTGCCACACATACACTGAGGAAGGGAAATGCCCAAATATTCTGAGGTCTATTGAACATAAGATCTGACTTGATATTGATAACCGGAGACTCAAAGCATCAGCATGGCCCTCCTGTTGAAGTGAGGACATATCAGTTCCAAGTAATAAGTGGAGGTAGCCTGGCCCAGGTCTGGCTTACTGTGGGCCCAATGAATCCATGGATCCATCCAATGGTCATTCCCACAGTTCCTAAATGTACAGTTCAATACAAATACACCCACACTGATGCCTTGATCTGTGGGGAAATCCAAGTGGAAAACTCTGAAACACCATTCTTCCCAAACCCAGTTCAAAATAGTAAATCAAAAGCAATAAAGCTTCCTGGAGGAATGGCAGAAAAAAACCCTAAAGGATGCATCTTACCTCCATTTACTTCACCAGTCTGGCCTCTGCAAAAACCAGACAGGGCCTGAAGGATGACAGTAGATAATACCACTCAACCAAGCCCAAATGCAGCTGCTGCACCAGATGTGGTATATTTGTTGGACCAGATGAACATGGCCTTGGTTACATGGAATGTAGCCACTGAGCTGGCAAATACAAAAAAGAGGACCAGAAACAGATAACAGTGTATATTTATACTGTGGTTTGAAGGCTAGATTAACTCTCCCACCTGCTGTCATAATATAGTCCAAAATAAAAGCCTGGAGTCGTTAGACATCCCACAGAATATCACACTGATCCATTATACTAACAACATCATGCTAATTAGATTGGATGGGCAAGAAGTGGCTAATGTGTTGCAGGCCTGGCTAAGCCACATGCACTCTGGAGGGTGGGAGATAAACCCTATGAAGATTCAGGAATCCACCATATCAGTAAAAATTTTAGGTCTCCAGTGATCTGAAGAATGCCACGGTGTCCCCTCCAAAATAAAAGATAAATTATTGCATCATGCACATTGCTCCATGTAGAAAGAAGGCCAACAATGCCTGGTTCCAGGAACCTGGTTCAGACTTATTAATACTTCACACCACGCATGGGGGTTGGGGAAAGTGGGCAATAAGAGTATTCCTGGAAGCCACCGCTGCTCAGAAATGGCCAGCAATAACTTAACCATAAACAGAAGTGAATGCAAACCACTTAATCCAAATGTATCCCTACCTCACTTTCTTTTACCAGGAACCCAAAAGGCCACTCCAACAATACTCAACACAGAGGAAATAAGAGTGTAGATCTTTCTAAAGTCTGTCCAGTGAACACAATGCTAGGGCCCCTCCCAGAGACTTGAAAGGAGTCTGTACATGTGAGGGGCCTGGAGTTCAAGCGCCATTAGCTTCTAGGTAAATCCATCAATGGCCAGGAGCCAAGAGAATGAGCACCTAGGTGAGACTGGGGTGGGGGCGGGGGGTGTCAGGCCAAGGCTGGACCGGATATGAGTGCTTACTTTTTAATGCACTTCCAGAATCTCTTTCCTATTCCTATGTATATAAATGTTTTCACTACTGTGGCAATTGCTAAAGACTTTTTGTTTGTGTATTTTATCAAACTAGATTCCATCAAATACTCTCATAATTAGGAATTGTTGGTGAAGTACAGGCACTGGGAAGGGAGCTGGCTCTCCATCCTCATCCAAAAAGAGACACGGAGGACTTCCCTGGTGGCACAGTGGTTAAGAATCCACCTGCCAATGCAGGGGACACGGGTTCGAGCCCTGGTCCCGGAAGATCCCACGTGCTGCGGAGCAACTAAGCCCATGCGCCGCAACTACTGAGCCCGTGTGCCACAACTACTGAAGCCCGCGCGCCTAGAGCCCATGCTCCACAACAAGAGAAGCCACTGCAATGAGAAGCCCGCGCACCGCAACAAAGAGTAGCCCCCGCTCGCAGCAACTAGAGAAAGCCCACGCACAGCAACGAAGACCCAATGCAGCCAAAAATAAATTAATTAAATAAATAAATTTTAAAAAACAAGAGACATGGAGACCAAGAGTCTGGCGCCTTAGCTGCTTATCTGAGTGGGAATTAGAAAGATCTGGACATTCTTGCCACAGTCTAAAATTCAAGAGCTTTAGACCAAAGCATGAGAGCTTGTGGCTTCAGTTTTCCCCATCTGCAAATCGATGATATGTACCAGCCAGTGACTGCCAGATGAGTGGCACTATTGAACTACAAAATATTAGTATCATTGCTTTTCCTATTTGATCTCATGGGGCAAGATAAATTTATGATATTGTAATTGTTTCCATGGCAGCAAATCATATTGTCCCAAACAGGGGATTTTATGACTTCATGGCTGGATTAAGAAAAAGGAGAAATCAGATTGAGAGTGAGAAATTTGCTCAAGAATAAATATCTTTAATGATAGCAAAGGGAATAGTGCAAACTACAGATAGGCAAAATTGCTTTTGGTTTAAATGTTCTTTTCACAAGTTCATCTCGGTGCAGAAGCCCCTTCTCCAGGCATGTAATTTGGGTAATGATGCCTCTTTGCTTGAGTTCACAGAAGGCTAATGGTGAAGCTCTTCTATTTCGGGAATGCTCCAGCAATGCTAATACTAATTGTTTTGCAGCAAATATCTGGATTTCTGCTGTAAGCTGTTTTGTTTGGCTTTTCTATTTGTTTATTGTTGTTTTTTAACTCCCTCAAGGTCTTATCTACACAAATTTATTTGAAATTAACCAATTTCCAGATAAAAATTGGCCTTTTGTCATCTGAAAATCTGTCAAAAACTCTCTCTCCTCACTAGAGGCATCTGCTTTGCCTTTCTTAGATTCCTATTGACTTTATTCCCACATTTCCAAAGTCTCTCATTAGTTTCTTCCTATTGCCTGATAAGAAAACAAAATTTCTTTCTAATTTTGAAGTCACTTAAATTTACCTCAGTTTCATTTAACCATAGACAACAAACGATGACTTGGGATTTTAAAACTCTAGGTCTCTCCCCCTTCTCTCCCTCGCCCTCCTCTCTCTTTTCCCCCCTCTCCCTTCCCTTTCTTCTCTCCTTCCTTCCTTCCCCTTCCTTCTCTCTCTCTCTCTCCCCCCCTTTCTCTCTCTCCCCATCTCTCCCCCAACCCCACCCCAGTCCTTTCTTTGCATAGTACCTTCTAAGAGTGATCTCCTCCTCTCTTCCTTTTAACCCTCAAAAAACCCAGAATCTTCAAGCTCCTCCTGATTTGCAAACTTCTTGACAACCAGCTGGCCCAGAAGCACCACGTGGCTTCCACTCTGCACACCCTGGAGATTCGCTGCTTCTTATCAAGTTCCCTCAGTGACTTTCTCCATTCTTATTCCGAAGACTCCACCTTGTTGAATACTGTACAACAAATTGTAGGTAGGCCTCAGATTTCTTGGTTTCCTAGTGCATGTAAAAGTTATGTCTACACTCTCCTGTAGTCTTTTAAGTGTGCAATAGCATTATGTCTAAAAAATGTACATACCTGAACTTAAAAATACTTTATTGCTAAGTTGTAGTAGTAGCATCGAAGATCACTGATCACAGATCACCATAACATATATAAAAATAATGAAAAAGTTTGAAATATGGGGAGAATTACCAAAATGTGCGAGAGAGACATGAAGTGAGCACGTTATTGGAAAAATAGCACCATACACTCGCTTGATACAGGGTTGCCCAAAACCTCCAATTTGTAAAAAAAAAAAAAAAAAAAAAAAAAAAGCAGTACATGTGAAGCACAGTAAAGCAAAACACAAAAAATGAGCTGTGCCTGTACTCCTCAATGTGACTCTATTATCAGCTGCTCTGTGATGGTTAGTGTTATACGTCAGTTTGGGTAGACTATGGTACCCACTTAGTTAATCAAATGCTAATCTAGGTGCTTCTGTGAAGGCATTTGGCCAATGTGGCTAACATCTACAATAGGTGACTTTTAAGTAAAGGAGATGACCCTGAATAATGTGGGTGAGGCTCGTCCAATCAGCTGAAGGCCTTAAGAGCAAAAACTGAGGTTTTCCAAAGAAGAAATTCTGCCTCAAGACTGTAACATCAACTTCCACCTGATCTTCCTGCCTGCTGCCTGCCCTACAGATTTAGGACTTTCCAGAACCCTACAATCACGTTAGCCAATTCTTAAAGTAAATTCCTTTGTGTGTTTTCTCTG
Organism: Monodon monoceros; assembly: GCF_005190385.1. NCBI lineage: Eukaryota > Metazoa > Chordata > Mammalia > Artiodactyla > Monodontidae > Monodon > Monodon monoceros. The sequence goes on along the minus strand of NW_021703771.1, from coordinate 41,633,753 downwards.
AAGAACCCTGAGTGACACAGGCACATAAAGAACACACTAGGTGTTCAGTGACATGCCAAGCAATATACTATGAAAAATAAAGGACACATGAGATGTGGTTCATTTCCCCCGAAGAGCTTACAAGTCATGGGAGAACCAAAACTAACTGTGCCTTCACCTGCTCTGGCCGGTGACTGGTGGGAGGATGAGATGCAGAAGGCAGTTTGGAGGTTTGAGGAAGGAGAGAAGCCCTGAAACTGCCATTAGCAACTGCTGGGTGAACGCGCATTTCGCATGAATGGAGCTATGCCTGGCAGAGGCAAAGGGGTGTCGAAGGGGGAAGAGTGAGAATTGGAAATGAGCCCAGCCTTTCTCCAGCAGGGCTCTGCTTCCAAGGCACAATCCTTACCTGGATCACCATCCACCTCCAGAAAAAGGTGGCCCTTCCTGAGTGCCCACTTCATCAATAACACCATTTTGCCAACTCCATGACAGAGAACTTCAGAGAAATCTTTAATTCATTTTTAGTCTTTATTAATCCATTCACAAATCCTGCTGTCACTTTTGTCTCTTGATATTTAGCCTTCCTACCTTTCTTTTTATACCGTCACAGCCTGAGAACAGACACTGGTAATTTCCCATGGGAACCGTCTTCCACCCCAGACTCCTTCCCTCTAAATCTACTACCCTCCTCCACTGACCCTTGCCACCTCAGCCAGAATTATCTTCCCCTGTTGGCATTGTTTTTTATTGAATCATCATTCTTATTTTACTTTTCTTACCCATCTTGGGCTGGGATTCTAGCAGCTTTCCACATCACCAAAGATAGAGCCAAGGTGTTGACCCTTTGTATCCAAGGACAGGGAGCTCTGCCCACTTTGCCTCTTCATTGTGTCCCTCCCTCTTGACCTGACCTTCTTCTTGCCCCAAACCTGTTCCTAGGCTGTACCACATGCTCAGCCAGGCCACCTGGGAAAACTTGCTGAACCAATCCAGTACCCACACAGGCCTCCCCGGCTTTACCTGGTCATGTGATTTCCCCCGCTCCCCTCATCTTCTTTTCACCTTGTTCATGGGCTCATCTCATCTGTCACTCCCACTCCTGGCATATGGCCAAGGTTGGCCTGAGTCCATGGCTCTAGCCTGTCAACTCGAAGGACGGCTTCCACCTGAAGCAATTGCTTGGGTCCTAGATCTAAACATGTAGGGTGGAGGAAGCCCTCATGAAACCAGGGAAGCCCAAGCACAGGGATGTGCTCACAACTTTAAAAACAACAGTAAAATGCAGCATTTCCACACTGAAGTTTTGTTAAAAGGCAGTAGCAGAGCAAGCCCAGTTATTACTGCAAATGTGCACTGTGACTGTATCAGCCTTCAATGGGTTGAAGTTACAGGAAAATGTTCCCTCCCCCACCCCCAAATCCCTATTCCCATCACAAAACAGCAAAGTCATGGGCCAGGAACTGTGATTTTAGCCTTTCTCTGAAGACCCTCCCTCTGGCTCCTGACAGAGTTTGGAGATCACCCTTTGGCCCCGTTTTTCAGAGGGAATGAACACCATCAGCCTGTGAGCTAACTTGGCCTAAACATCACCCTTGAGACTCAGAACCTGGCTTCAGAAGAGTGGGAAGGGCAGAAGACAAGGAGAGAACAGAGACAGGGCAGGAACCCTCTCTGGCTGATTACTGTTATTGAAGTACCAGGTCAGGGGAAAGAAGTCTTCAATAGCCGATAGCCAAGAGAAGAAGTGGGGCTTCCCTGGTGGCACAGTGGTTGAGAATCTGCCTGCTAATGCAGGGGACACGGGTTCGAGCCCTGGTCTGGGAGGATCCCACATGCCGCGGAGCAACTGGGCCCGTGAGCCACAACTACTGAGCCTGCGCGTCTGGAGCCCGTGCTCCGCAACAAGAGAGGCCGCGATAGTGAGAGGCCCGCGCACCGCGATGAAGAATGGCCCCCGCTCGCCACAACTAGAGAAAGCCCTCGCACAGAAACGAAGACCCAACACAGCCAAAAATAAATAAATTAATTAATAAACTCCTACCCCCAACATCTTCTTTTAAAAAAAAAAAAAAAGAAGTGGAGAGCCGGCCACCTTCTGAGAGTCGCTGTCACCAAGGAAGGGTGAGCAGGGGCCCCTGACCTTCCCCACAGACACTGCCCGTCGCCCCCTTCTGAGCTCCCCACTCCAACCTCTCCCGTTCAACCCTCCCTCCAGCTGGCATACACACCCCACAGTCAGAGAGGTTGATGCCATCCGGAATGAACTCTAAAGATAACCAATAAGGCTTAAGAAAAACAAATCCCAGTGATCTATTAGGAGGAAATCTGCTGGAGAAATAAAAAGACAACGTTTTGAGTAGCATCTCCAGCACTGATGGTTGTGCGCGGTGCAAGTGAAACAAAACTTCAGTCCTGAGCTTCTCTACCCGGGAAAACAGTAAGGAAACGTCTATCTCGTCTTTGTTTGCAGGGAATTTCAGAAGCATTCCCATCTCTGCTGTTTTCATTCTGTGCTCTTAGCCAAATGCAAATCCTGAACCACACACTGGAGGTCGCTGTTCGTTACACTCCAACCTCATCTCGGAGTCGGGCGGGGGAAGGCCTGACGGCCTCTCCTCTCCACCGTAGGGGGAGCAACTTGCAGGCTGCGGTGGCAGGGAAATCTGCTTGGTCACACCCAGGCCAGGTATGTCAGGATGCAGGGGCCTGCAAGTACGTTGCCCTTCGTCACACAGACAGAAGTAAAAAAGGGAAAAAAGCAAATTACCCAAGGTGCTTCAAATTAATTTGAATTTGGTTGTGAAGTACTGCATACTTGGTGACCTTTAAATACTTCCCCTATTCCTGCACCTTCCCTTCCTCAACTACCCAATGGAACCACTTCTTTCCAAGTGACCCATCATGTACAAGAAGAAGGACCTAAATAAAAGCCAAGGTTTAAACAGATCATACCTGCAGTGAGCCACCACTACTGACGCCACCGGCTTGGTATCCTTCCCAGCTGGTTCTGTGCCCAGAATATAAAACGGGTAAGAAATAAAATGACAAGACAACAAAGCAGATAACGCTGTAAGCAATTACAGCTTCTCTTGATGCTGAGATTTCTAGAACTGCTACTCGAAGAGCGATACTATTCTAATCGAAGGCCATCACCCATGAACCAGAGTGCAGGCTGGCTGACTCCCATTATTCCTTTCCTAATTCTCCTATTTATGTTCACCTGTCCCTTCTTTAGTCCTGACTTTGTAAGCTGCAATTCATTCCACACAGACCATTCCCAAAGGCAATATAGAGGCCGGAGTTGACATAAAAATCAGCGGCGTTATTGTTCCAGGCAAGTCACGAAGCATTTCTTTATTGTTTGCTGCATTTCCGTTTCTGTCCTTTACTCTAGATCCAAAGGAAAATCTAGACGGTGACCCAGAGTCGTTACACAGGCAGACACTGCTACAAGACAATGTATAATTCAGCATTAAGATTGTAGCACAGGCTCCAACTCTCAGAGAAATTCCTAAAAGATATAGCCCAAAGCACTGATGTAGACGGCAAAGATGTCTTGGTGAAGAGTGGGGCTTAGACCCTTCTGCCTGCAGGCTGCGAGCAGAGGTGGGAGCACATGGGGCTGGGAAGCAGCACAGCAGGGCCAGAGAAGTAAACAGGAGCATGGCTTTCCTGAGGAGGCGGGCCGCCTGCAGCCCAGCTGGCGCTCTTGTCCCAGGCTGAGGTGCTGTAGCTGAGTTGGAGGGGAAGAAGGGAACCACCAACAGTGCCAGAGCAGGAGGGGCATGACGTGTATCATGATGAGCAGTCTGGCTGTACACTTTTTTTTCTTTATCGTGGTAAACTATCCACAACATAAAATTTACCATTTTCATCATTTTTAAGTGTACAATTCAGTGCCATTAGTATATCCACATTGTTGTGCAACCATCACAACTATCCATCTCCAGGACTTTTTTTTATCATCTCAAACAGAAACTCTGTACCCGTTAAACAATAACTCCCCATCCCCTCCTCCCTCAGCCCCTGATAACCTGTAATCTACTTTCTCTATGACCTCACCCGATCTAGGTATCACATACAAGTGGAATCATACAATATTTGTCCTTTTGTGTCTGGCTTATTTCATGTTGTGTAATGTCTCCAAGGCACATCCATGTTACAGTACGTGTCAGAACCTCATTCCCTTTTAAGGCTGAATAATATTCCATTGTACGTGTATACTATATTGTGTTTATCCATTCATCTGTTGATGGATATCTGTGTTGTTTCCACTTTTTTGCCTGTTGTGAGTAATGCTACTATGAACATTGGTCTACAAGTATCTGTTTAGGTCCCTGATTTCAATTCTTTGGGGGTATATACCTAGGATTGGAATTGCTGGATCAATATGGTAATTCTGTGTTTAACTTTTTTTTTTTTTTTTTTGCGGTACGCGGGCCTCTCACTGTTGTGGCCTCTCCCGTTGCGGAGCACAGGCTCCGGACGCGCAGGCTCAGCGGCCACGGCTCACGGGCCCAGCCGCTCCGCGGCACATGGGATCTTCCCGGACCGGGGCACGAACCCGTGTCCCCTGCATTGGCAGGCGGACTCTCAACCACTGCGCCACCAGGGAAGCCCTGTTTAACTTTTTAAAGAACTACCCAACTGGTTTCCACAGCAGCACACCACTTTATATTCCCCCCAGCAAAGCACAAGGATTCCAATTTCTCCACATCCTCACCAACACTTATAATTTTCTAGGCTTTTTTGATGATGGCCATTCTAATGGGTGTAAAGTGGTATCTAATTGTGGTTTTGATTTGCATCTTCCTAATGGTTAGTGACGCTGAACATCTTTTCATGTGCCTGTTGGCCATTTGTATATCTTCTCTGGCGAAATGTCTATTCAAGTCCTTTGCCCATTTTTGAATGACTGTACACTTTAGAGCAGCGGTCCCCAACCTTTTTGGCACAAGGGACCGGTTTCGTGGAAGACAATTTTTCTGCAGGATGGGCCGCTGGGGGGATAGTTCAAGTGGTAATGAGACTGATGGTTCAGGTGGTAACGTCAGCGATGGGGGAGCGGCAGATGAAGCTTCGCTCGCTCCCCCGCTACTCACCTCTTGCTGTGCAGCCCGGTTCCTAACAGGCTGGTACCTAACAGACCAGTACCGGTCCACGGCCCAGGGGTTGGGGACCCCAGCTTTAGAGGAAGTATGATGTTTCAGTTCTGGCTTGGCCACTTCCGACCTGTCCGATCCTGAACTGGTTACATAATTTCTCAGTGCCTCAGTTCCTTCATTTGTAAGGTAGAAAAAATAGTATTTACCCTATTCGATTGTATGAGGATTGAGTGAGTTCATATCTGTTAAGCAGTATGCATAGTGCCATAGCAGACACGCAGTGTTAGATTTAGGACTACATGAGGTGGCTGGGAGAGGAGAGAGACCGAGTATGAGGGAGCAGTCGGGAGACAGCGTCCTGCTACCAGGGTTGGTGGAAATGGCCTCACTCATGTCCTGGTCCAGCCTCTTTATATAACAGGAGAGGAAAGATACAAAAAGTGAAGCCCAAGAGCCAGGTGGCAGGAGGGGCCCTTGAGACCCCCTCTCCAGAGCCCAAGTCCAGGACTCTTTCTACCACACTTTCCCTCTCTGCCTTCGTTTCAGCCTGCAGCATTTGTTAATGTCTTCATGGGAAATGACTTGAACATCTTCAGAACCACCTGAAGCTCTTCTTACTGGCATCACAAGCTTTCATCCATGGGCCTGCAAAAGCTGTCAGTTCTGAGGCTGGGACGGCAAGCTGGTGCGGGCCAAAGGCAGTGTTGCCTCCAGAATTCCATTTTGGAGAAAAGGAACCCTGGCCTCTCTCAGTGTTCGGGGCGCTCCAGCTTTCAGACAGCATCACAGTCCTAGATGACCTGTTCCCACCTTTCCCCCTTACCTCCTACACGTGTGGGAAGCCAGTTAGAGTAGAAGGCTAGGGCTCATGGGGTCCGCACGCAGGGCCCAGGAGTGCAGGCAGCTTCACCCACATCAGATGGTGGTCTTTCTGATCAGAACCCTGCTTAACTTTGTGTAACTCTGATTACTCTGTGCCTGCCAACAAGGATGAAAAGGCTAACTGCCTCCCAGCTCCCACAGTGGCAGGGGACAGAAATCGGTGGATAAATGACCAGAAAATGAGCTGAGGCCACGTGGTCTGCAGAAGGTTTTCACAGCACCTCAGACACAGAACACCTGACGTTACTGATGCATCAGTATGGCCTCATCTCACAGTGCCCAAAGCTGAAGTTCATTTTCAATTTCCTAAACTGTCCCACCTCCAGCAGCGGAATCTGTTCATTTCAGCTTAGGTCAACCCAGCCACCCCGCGTCTCTATCTTAGACCTGGCGAATGTGCCTTCTCCCGTCCGTTGCCCTAAACAACACAGCACCATGCATGTCAACTCTGATGAAGCCGCACGGCCCCTCTTTGCACAGTCTGCTTTCTGATGATTCACATCAAATTTCCTGTTTGTCTTCTTTTATAGAAGCATGGCTCCTGGTGTTTTTACCCATCTTCTCGTGGTGCATCCGGCCCAAGAAAACTTACCGCACTTGTCAGTTTAGCAGCTGCACCCCTCCGCTGACGCCACCCCAGGCAGAAGGAGACAGTTTCACATTTTAAAACGTTTTGATTATTTCTTCTTATACTTTTCCTCTCTTTTCCTAGGATTAGTAATAGTGGGTTTTTACAACCCCAGAGTCCTAAATACATCTGAAATAGCCTGTCCAAGAGCAAGAAGCATGAACAGGCCCATCACAAGGCCTCCCCAAGGCAGGAGGACGAGGCCAAGGGAACCGCAGCACGAAGGATGGCCCCCCAGGCCCTACACAGCCATTTGGAGGATCAAGTCAGGGCTTTGGAGGTTGTCCAGTACAACACGGATTATTGACTCTGCCCACAGAAGGCAGCTGTGGTATAGACGGGTGGTTTTCAAACCGTGCTCCCCAGAGGTGCCGAGACAGAGACAGAATAGGTGGAGAGCAAAGGAGAGACAGGCACTGGGCCTTCTTCCCTTCAAACAAAGCAGCTCTGAATTTCTATGCTTCATACACGCTTTTCCTTAGAAGAAGAGCATCTGTGGCCCCAAACATGCAAACCCACTAGTGAACTAGAAAGGGCTTTGTCCTGGAAGGCAGGTCCTGGGTCCAACCTAGCTCCGTGGCCTTTGGCAAAACACTAAGCTTGAAGTCTCCCTGCCAAGTCTGAAACTGAAAGCTTTAGGCTAGGAGGTTGTCAAGGCCTTTGACAAAGTTTGATGATCTCCTCTTGAATGTTATTTGTAACCTTTAGATGGCCATGTCAGTTCCAAGTCAGAAGGACTCAGGACCGAATTCCAGCTCTGCCACTGGCAGCTCTGTTACCTAAGGCAGGACCCTCCTCCTACCTGAATTTCAGATCACCCTCCCCTGTGACCACAAATAAAGACCTTGCAAGGTTATTGTGAGGATTAAAAATAATATCTAGAATTTTTCTCAGCTCAAAGTAGTTGTTCAATAAAGGGTAGCTATGACCTGTCATGATTCTTATACATTTCCCTTAACTCCTTAGTGCCAGGAACTTGCCCTCTGGGTATCTGAATGAAAGTTCACCAAGATGTTCATACAAGGATATTCATAGCAGCAAAATTCATAATACCAAAAAAAAAAAAAAGAAGTTGGGGGAGGGAGGACATATAGAATGTGCCCATCAATCAGGAACTGAATAAATAAGGCACAAATTAGGCCTTTCTGTATATTTGTATTTTGTGACCATGAATAGGTTTGTTCATTGATCTGTTTTATCAAAAGTGAGATTATAGCCTAACCTTTTGTTTATCTCTTCATACTTCTCTATATTAAAGGTAAGTTCAATAAATGTTATTTTAACGCAAAATTTTCTATATTCTATATATATTTGGTAAGTAAAGAAATTTTGACTGTAAAGAGGCTGATGACGCAGGTGATGATGTGTCGCTTTCAGAGGGTAAAGGAATCCTGGGGTGTCCTTCAGGCCAGCTATCAACAAAGATCAGCCTCTTCAGATGGATTTTCTCTGGCAAAGCTTTTTTTCTGGACCACATCTGCTCCACCTGATGAATTACTTGGTCCTTCCTGGGATCTTCTCCAAGTGAAATAACCCTCTGACCCTTGTTTTTATTTTTCTCTGTTTTACAGCAGAGAAACTAGGAGAAAGGGGAGTTTACAGCTCTCACCAGGGCTCAAAACATTTAACCAAAAGCTCCTCTGCACATCATCAGGGCTCTCCAAGGACAGACTCAGCTTCTCCATTTTCAATGTAGCTTTCTCAGCAGTTGGGTTGGAGAGTGAAGAGGCTTCACATTCCCAAGCAGATAATCTATTCCACTTAAAGAAAAAAAGGGCTGCTCTCCTCACAGATAAAGCTCAGATCTTTGAGGTGTCTCGGTTTTATTCTTAAGATTTCTTTTCCTAACTGACTTTAAAATAAAATGTTCATTTTTCAGGTATTCAGCTCAGTGCTAAACAAATATTTCCACCTTACAAATTAAACGCTCTAGCCAATACGAGATGAAAGGTGCAGGATTTCTGGCCTAGAAAATAAATTTGCAAGTAGGATTGTTTGGTCCCTTTCTCATCTGTGAACATCCCACACACACATGTTGAATGTCACACTACTTCCTCTGGCTTCAGGGCCCCATTACAACATCCTGTCACACCTGACTTCTTCTGAAGTGTGTGGAGCTCTACACAACCTTTCCATCTCCTTCCCCACACACCCTTCTACCACCCTACTCCCCTATCCTCATACAAACTTGAATTTTCTCCCTCCTCTTGTAAATATCAGAAGGAAAGTAGCTGATTCACTAATTTAGCTTATAGTGTGAATGACTGATGGCCTGATAATTTTCTCAGGGAAAGTGCAGTTTTTATCAGAGGCATTTAATGCAAATCTTTACCCTGCTGAGATTATAAATCCTCCACATTTTCTTTCCTCCGTTCCTAACCCAGCCCAGAATTGGATGTTGGTCCACAATCCTATTGTGGGAGGGGTCCTCAGGGCTCATAAGATCTCAGCTCATCAAGAAAAAAGCAGTTTCTTTCCTGGTAGACTGTTCTCCTGTGGTCCCAACTCCTTCCTATTTGGGTATCACAGTCTTCCCTTCCCTTCCTCCATTTTCTCCCCATGGCCCAGATCACAGGGGACTCTACTCTTACAACCAGGTCTCCTAGATGCCAGCCTTCCATGCCCAGACACTCATCCCCAGCCTTGGGGAGCACTGCATAGAGAAAAGTAACTAGGATCTAGGCTAAGGGTCCCATTCATGAAATCATGATCACTGCCTGTTCAAGAGCCCCTGAGATGTCTTGAGTGTGCTTTCAGGAAGCACTTACTTTTCTCCTACCTTCTGCCACTCTCTACCCTCAAAGATTCCCCCTGCAAGGACCACTGCCTCCTGGCTGTCCTGTAGCTCCTCTACTTACCTTGTTGTGTTTCTCTGAATCACAGTCTTTTTCTGAATCACAGTCTAGGGGTGAGGTCTGTTTCCCACCATTTTTAAAAAGACCTTTTGTAAGCCAAAATATGAGACAGTTGGGCCTACTCAGTGGCTTGGAGCTGCCAATGGGACCACTTTTTCATTTGAGTACAATTTTTATTTTATTACAGTTCCCCTTCCCTTTGGAAGTTGGCACAATCCTCCAGACCAGGAGATATTGTGGAATGCTGGCTACACAAAATATCACAAAAACAAACATAAGCTGAGTGTATTGCTTACCGCAGGAAAGGAGAGCACTTTTCCTCAGAGTCTTAGTAGCATCTCTGAGCAGGAAGACCTAAGGAGATATATTTACTGAGATTTTGAAGTCTGGCTTAAGACAGGTGTTTCAAAGTAGGGGTATGGTCAAGACTGAGGAAGGATCATGATACAATTTAGGATTGGTGGACAGAACAAAGCAAGGATTTTGAGGCAAGAGACTCAAAGAGTCTTAGGGTATAAACTGTCATGGGATGCTTTTTTTAATTAAAGAATAGATAGGTCTTGCAGGAAGTTCCTACAATGATCAATAAAGTTATCTGTTCTTTTATCTCCCTGGCCAAGTGCTTCCTAGAAGAATGAAGTTATACGTTGAAGACAGTGGAAGAGTAAAGTCATGTGTGAAGAGGAAGCTGAGTAGGAGGTTTGATCCTCGATAGTAGTAAGAGGCAATAGTGCTGTCCTCAATCATCTCCCTCCATTTCCATCCTGTACAGCCATCCCCACCCTTCCTTTCAGAATCTGCAGACCTAGAAGTTTCAGTCCATCTTCTTCTCTCATAGTGATTCCTTCCTCATCCACTTCACCATCTGGCAAGGTAAAGGATTCCTATTTTCATGCCTAGCTCAGCCACACACTGTCTCTCCTCGAAGCTCATCCAGATCTCCCGCAAAGAGAATTCCTTCCAGTCTTCTGGGCAGGCCCCGACAGGCCTGAATTCACACACAATAGGTATGCACCAGTGGCGCTTGCTCTCATGGACACTTGAAGATTTTGTATAAGAGACAGAATGTAAAATGTGGGCATCTAAAATGGCACCAAGTTTGAAAGTACCACAGAAAATTATCCACATTAATTACTTTGATTACTGAAGGAAATGGGACACAGATGGCTACGTGTCCTCCAACATTTTACTCCCCCCTTTCATGGTACACAGTTATCACTGAATATTGGCTGCCCAGCCAGGGACCACATTTCCCAGCTTTGTTTGCCTCTAAGTGTGGCCATGTGACTGGTTCTCACTAAAGAATATAAGCAGAAACAACTTCTGTCCTTCTAGGTCAAGGCTTTAAGAAGTGGGTGTACCTTTTTCACATCCTCCTTACCCTTCTGCCAGATTGATGTGGATAATGCTAAGGCCCAGGGGATATCGGGATATAAAAGAGCCCTGGGTCTCAGGATCATCAAATGGAGGAAAGGCACCTGCCATGCCGGAAGTGACGGAGAAATAAATTCCTATTATGTTAACCATGAAAAAGGTTTGGTCTACTTGTTACAGCAGCTAATTCAGGAAGTAAAATGACAATAATACTCCCATAAGGAGTCAGGAGAAAATGATCTCCGTTTTAATTGTTTTGAATTAAAAAACCACACCACAGTGAAGAAAATCAGGTTCAAGCTGTGGGTGACCTTAATGGGACAATTAATTTGGCTTTTGGCATATTAATAAAGTGGCAGGTATTTACAGAACGTATTATTAGCTGACCATCCTTTGAGAACCAGTTTGCTTCTTGAGAAAGGTTTTGGCAGCTCTGAATAGGCTGTTAGTTCTCATTGTTTCCCTGCTCATAGTAATAAACTGAGATTATTATAATTTATGTACTTCAGATGGAATGAAAGATAGAGCCAAAGTCACATTTGAGCCATTCTCAATACCTAGGCCATTCTTCTGGAGCTAAACTTGCTGCAGAATCAGGAGAACAGGGACTTCCCTAGTGGCATGGTGGTTAAGAATCCACCTGTCAATGAAGGGGACATGGGTTCGAGCCCTGGTCCGGGAAGATCCCACATGCTGTGGAGCAACTAAGCCCATGCACCACAACTACTGAGCCTGTGCTCTAGAGCCTGCGAGCCACAACTACTGAGCCTGCGTGTTGCAACTGCTGAAGCCCACGTGCCTAGAGCCGGTGCTCTGCAACAAGAGAAGCCACCGCAATGAGAAGCCCATGCAACGCAACAAAGGGTAGCCCCCACTCACCACAACTAGAGAAAGCCCGCGTGCAGCAACTAAGCCCCAAGGCAGCCAAAAAAAAAAAAAAAATTCAGGCGAATAATCTCTCCCAGCGCCCCTCTTAATACCCTCTTGACTGGAAGAAAGAATGCCCTTGCCACAAAGGAGCCCTCACTTCTGGGGACTGTCCTGCAATTTTGCCTCCCTAAGTATGGGTGTTTAAGCTCAGTCAAAGAAAAAAATAGAACATGCCTACAGGATAGGCGAGAGCCCTCTTCTCCTTACGTTCCTATCATATTCTAGAGGAGGACGTAACGTTGATCAAGGAACAACATCCATGCTAGGTTGCCTGGGACCACACGTCTACAAGGACTTAGCCATTCTGGTTCCCAGCCCAAGAACAGGGCGCTGAGTGGCGCCCTGTCTAATTCTGACGCTACCCTGCACCCATATGATGATGGTAAAGCATTTGATCCCACCAATTCTCTATAAAATAAGGTTGATAAAATTGGCCAATCTCATGGGGGAGATGTAGTTAAGAGATAGTAAATGATTACAGATAACAGCAGTGAGGGAAATACACAGTACCGAATATAAACACTACAGACATGCTATGAGCCTCGATGCTGGGACGGGTCTTTCTATCACAAGGTAAAAGGAGTCCAGTGGATTAAAAAAAATCTTCAAAAAACATTTCCCTTTCTCAGTAAAACTTTTATAATGGAAAAAAAAATGTAGCATTTGTCTCATCCATCCTGAGGGCAAAAGAATTCTACAGGCAAATAATGTCATTAGAAGAAGCTGTCCAGCTCACACTTGTTCATTCATTAGTAAGAGCGTGCAAGCTCTCTAGCAAACAGGTTTTGTGACATTCTCAGGTGAGGAGGTCACGTGCAGCACATTCCCAAGTGTGAGCCTGGATTTGGTGGAGTTATGTGTGGGCAAGGCCCACATGAAAGCAATGCAGGTGGTTTTTTGAGTTTTAGGTGGGAGTGAAGAGAGAAGCCGGCTTCAGAGACTGGAGCGCTTGGAAACCTGACAGATTCAGCGCTAGGTGCTATTTTTAGATAGTAGTTCTTCAGCCTTGTTGACATGATAAATGCCAAGTAAAATAAGACTCTAAAGAAAGGCCCCTTATTTAACCACTAAATGCAGCAGAGAATAAGCTCTTCTCCTTAATGGGCACCTTTACTCAGTTGGTTATACCTCTTAACTTCTGGGTAGAAGTTCACATTTCAGTACTTGAGGAGTGGAGGGAATGTCTTAGGATTTTATTATTTTTCATAACATGAGATTCTAAAATAAATACATTTAAATTTGGTTTGGGTTCAAGTGTACTTTTTGTCTTAAAGTTTCCCAATGGAAATACCACTGAAATTTAGACCACCTGAGGGCTTATGAAATCAGAGATAAGTGTCATCTTGACTAGGCTTTGTGGTATTGTCCCCTCACCTCCGGAGCTGGGACCTGCTCCCCTCACCTCCAGAGCTGAGGTTAAGGACAGCCCAAGCACACCTTCTGTACACCTGTCTGCTGTCCAGGAGCAGCAGCCACAGAAGAAAAAGTGGCTGTCCTTGTGGTCTGTTTCAATTTGAGGGAAAGATACCCACTGAAGTGAAGTCAAATAAAGGAGATTTCTTATGGGAATACTTGAAAAATAAAAAAGAAGTGGAGGGCTTCCCTGGTGGCGCAGTGGTTGAGAGTCTGCCTGCCGATGCAGGGGACGCGGGTTCATACCCTGGTCCGGGAAGATCCCACATGCCACAGAACGGCTGGGCCCGTGAGCCATGGCCGCTGGGCCTGCGTGTCTGGAGCCTGTGCTCCGCAACGGGAGAGGCCACAACAGTGAGACGCCTGCGTACTGCAAAAAAAAAAAAAAAAGAAGTGGAGTTCCAAGGCCATCTGAGAACAGGGGCTATAATAGAGTTAGGTTGCGGACGTGCTGAGGTGTGGTCCTGCCTTCAAGGACACTCAGTGGACTCCAGAGGGAAGAGTGAATGGATCTTCACTCCAAAAAGTTCCAAGATCTGCTAAAACTTGTGTCAGATGATGCCATCCCTCTGCTCAAAATGCTCCAATGACTCCCCATCTCACTCAGAGTGAAGACAGAGTTACTACTGTGACCACGGACCTAATATGACTCTCATGCCCTCTCTCACCCACTGCTTCCCCCTCAGTCACTCTGCTGGAGCCATGCTGCCCCCCTTGTGATCTTCCACACCCCAGGAACACTCCTGCCTCAGGGATCTTGCACTTGCTATTCCCTCTGCTTGGAACGCTCATCCCCTGTTACCTGCTATCACTTCTTTTAGGTCTTTGCTCACATGTCATCTTCTCAGTGAGGCCTCCCCTGACCCTGATACTTCCTGTCCAATGTACCTGCATTCTTTTAAAATTTGTGGGTTATGAAAATTTTTAAGCATCCTCAAAAATAGTATAATGAACCCCCATCTATCCATCATCAATCAGATGTCTAAATGTTACCGATCCTATTTCATCTATTCTTCCTCCTTATTTTCCCTGCATTGTTTCTAAACTTCCCCAGCACTTGTCACTAATGTAAAAATTTCTTCTTTCCTTGGTTATTTTATGTCTCCCCGACGTGAATGTCAGCTCCACAGGGGCTGGGATGTTTGTCTGCTTTGCTCCCTGCTGGATCACCAGCGCCTGCCAGAGTACCTGATGCATAGCGGATGCTCACTCATTATGGCCGACTGGAGCAATGAAGCAGGTACACCACAGTGCCGCCTGGTTTCTTCCCTGCACCCTCCCCACCACCTGACCTGCACAGCCACGAATTCCCCAGGCACCCCTACTCTGACTCCACCCAGTGGCTGTCAGCCACAGCAGCCACCTGTCCCCCTCCCAGATTCTCAATAGTTCCCAGGTCACACTCCCAAGAGGCAAAACCAGACTGGCCGAGCTCTCTGTGTGCCATGTCACAGCATTCTGGCAAGTCTATGAATTAACTTCCCCAGGGTCCTCTGGTCCCTGATGGTCATGTGACCCAAAAGTGGGTACCCAAGAGGGGTCCTAGGTGGGGCATTTGCCTTAGAAAAAGGTATGAGTGAATGACATCCCTCTTCCACATGTAATTTGTTAGCCAATGTGATGAGATTAGGCTATGTTTCTTTTTTTTTCTCTTTTTTTTTTTTTCCGGTACGTGGGCCTCTCACTGTTGTGGCCTCTCCCGTTGCAGAGCACAGGCTCCGGACGCGCAGGCTCAGCGGCCACGGCTCACGGGCCCAGCCGCTCCGCGGTATGTGGGATCTTCCCGGACCGGGGCACGAACCCGTGTCCCCTGCATCGGCAGGCGGACTCTCAACCACTGCGCCACCAGGGAAGCTCTCTTTTCTTTTTTTTCAATAGAACTTTATTGGAGTATAATTGCTTCACAATACCGTGTTAGTTTCTGTTGCACAACAAAGCGAATCAGCCATATTCATACACATGTCCCCATATCCCCTCCCTCTTGAGCCTCCCATCCTCCCTATCTCACCCCTTTAGATCATCGCAAAGCACCTATCTCCCTGTGCTATGCTACTGCTTGCCACCAGCCAACTATTTTACATTTGGTAGTGTATATATGTCGATGCTACTCTCACTTCACCCCAGCTTCGCCCTCCCACCCCATGTCATCAAGTCCATTCTCTATGTCTACCTCTTTATTCCTGCCTTGCAACTAGGTTCATCAGTACCATTTTTTTTTTTTTTTTAGATTCTATATATATGCGTTAGCATATGCTATTTGTTCTTCTCTTTCTGACTTACTTCACTCTGTATGACAGACTCTAGGTCCATCCACCTCACTACAAATAACTCAGTTTCGTTTCCTTTTATGGCTGAGTAATATACCATTGTATATATGTGGCACATCTTCTCTATCCATTCATCTGTTGATGGACATTTAGGTTGCTTCCATGACCTGGCTATTGTAAACAGTGCTGCAATGAACACTGTGGTACATGTCTCTTTTTGAATTATGGTTTTCTCAGGGTCTATGCCCAGTAGTGGGATTGCTGGGTCATACGGCAGTTCTATTTTTAGTTTTTTAACGAACCTCCATACTGTTCCCCATAGTGGCTGTATCAATTTACATTCCCACCAACAGTGCAAGAGGGTTCCCTATTCTCCACACCCACTCCAGCATTTATTGTTTCTAGTTTTTTTGATAATGGCCATTCTGACTGGCATGAGGTGATACCTCATTGTAGTTTTGATGTGCAATTCTCTAGTAATTAGTAATGTTGAGCATCTTTTCATGTGCCTCTTGGACATCTGTATGTCTTCCTTGGTGAAATGTCTATTTAGGTCTTCCGCCCATTTTTTAACTGGATTGTTTGTTTTTTTGATATTGAGCTCCATGAGCTGTTTGTATATTTTGGAGATTAATCTTTTGTCTCTTGTTTCATTTGCAAATATTTTCTCCCATTCTGAGGGTTGTCTTTTTGTCTTGTTTATGGTTTCCTTTGCTGTGCAAAAGCTTTTAAGTTTAATTAAGTCCCATTTGTTTATTTTTGTTTTTATTTCTGTTACTCTAGGAGGTGGGTCAAAAAGATCTTGCTGTGGTTTATGTCAAAGAGGGTTTTTCCTATGTTTTCCTCTAAGAGGTTTTTATAGTGTTGGGTCTTACATTTAAGTCTTTAATCCATTTGGAGTTTATTTTTGTGTATGGTGTTAGGGAGTGTTCTAATTTCATTCTTTTACATGTAGCTGTCCAGTTTTCACAGCACCACTTATTAAAGAGGCTGTCTTTTCTCCTTTGTATGTTCTTTCCTCCTTTGTCATAGATTAGTTGACCACAGGTGTGTGGGTTTATCTCTGGGCCTTCTATCCTGTTCCATTGATCTATATTTCTGGTTTTGTGCCAGTACCATACTGTCTTGATTACTGTAGCTTTGTGGTATAGTCTGAAGTCGGGGAGCCTCATTCCTCCAACTCCGTTTTTCTTTCTCCAGATTGCTTTGGCTATTCGGGGCCTTCTGTGTTTCCATACGAACTGTAAGATTTTTTGTTCTATTTCTGTGAAGAATGCCATTGGTAGTTTGATAGGGATTGCATTCAATCTGAGATTGCTTTGGGTAGTATAGTCATTTTCACAATATTGATTCTTCCAATCCAAGAACATGTTATATTTCTCCATCTGTTTATGTCATCATTGATTTCTTTCATCAGTGTTTTATAGTTTTCTGAGTACAAGTCTTTCTCCTCCTTAGGCAGTTTTATTCCTAGGTATTTTATTCTTTTTGTTGCAATGGTAAATGGGAGTGTTTCCTTAATTTCTCTATCTGATTTTTCGTTGTCGGTGTATAGGAATGCCAGAGATTTCTGTGCATTCATTTTGTATCCTGCAACCTTACCAAATTCATTGATTAGTTCTAGTAGTTTTCTGGTGGCATCTTTAGAATTTTCTATGTATAGTATCATGTCATCGGCAAATAGTGACAGTTTTACTTCTTCTTTTCCAATTTGTATTCCTTTTATTTCTTTTTCTTCTCTGATTGCTGTGGCTAGGACTTCCAAAACTATGTTGAATAAGAGTGGTAAGAGTGGACATCCTTGTCTTGTTCCTGATCCTAGTGGAAATGGTTTCAGTTTTTCACCATTGAGTATGATGCTTGCTGTGGGTTTGTCATATATGGCCTTTATTATGTTGAGGTAGGTTCCCTCTATGCCCAATTTCTGGAGAATTTTTATCATAAATAGGTGTTGAATTTTGTCAAAAGCTTTTTCTGCATCTATTGAGATGATCATATGGTTTCTATTCTTCAGTTTGTTACTATGGTGTATCACATTGATTGATTTGCATATATTGAAGAATACTGCATCCTTAGGATAAATCCCACTTGATCATGGTGTATGATCCTTTTAATGTGCTGTTGGATTCTGTTTGCTAGTATTTTGTTCAGGATTTTTGTATCTATGTTCATCAGTGATATTGGTCTATAATTTTCTTTTTCTGTGATATCTTTTACTGGTTTTGGTAACAGGGTGATGGTGGTTTCGTAGAATGAATTTGGGAGTGTTTCTCCCTCCACAATTTTTTGGAAGAGTTTGAGAAAGATGGGTGTTAGCTCTTCTCTAAATGTTTGATAGAATTCACCTGTGAAGCCATCTGGTCCTGGACTTTTGTTTGTCGGAAGATTTTTAATTATGGTTTCAATTTCATTACTTGTGATAGGTCTGTTCATATTTTCTAATTCTTCCTGGTTCAGTCTTGGAAAATTGTACCTTTCCAAGAATTTGTCCATTTCTTCATGGTTGTCCATTTTATTGGCTTATAGTTGTTTGTAGTAGTCTCTTAGAATCCTTTGTATTTCTGCAGTGTCAGTTGTGATTTCTCCTTTTTCATTTCTAATTTTATTGATTTGCATCCTCTCCCTTTTTTTCTTGATGAGTCTGGTTAAGGGTTTATCAATTTTGTTTATCTTCTCAAAAAACCAGCTTTTAGTTTTATTGATCTTTGATATTATTTTCTTTATTTCTATTTCATTTATTTCTGCTCTGATCTCTATGATTTCTTTCCTTCTACTGACTTTGGGTTTTCTTTGTTCTTCTTTCTCTAGTTGTTTTAAGTGTAGGGTTACATTGTTTACTTGAGATTTTTCTTGTTTCTTGAGGTGAGACGATATTGCTATAAACTTCCCTCTTACAACGCTTTTGCTGCATCCCATAGGTTTTGGGTCGTCATGTTTTCATTGTCATTTGTCTCTATGTATATTTTTTATTTCTTCTTTGATTTCTCCAGTGAGCTCTTTGTTATTTAGTAGCACACTGTTTAGCTTCCAGGTATTTGTGTTTTTTACAGTTTTTTTCCTGTAGTTGATTTCCAATCTCATAGCATTGTGGTCAGAAAAGATGCTTGATAGGATTTCAATTCTGTTAAATTTTCCGAGGCTTGATTTGTGACCCACGATGTGATCTATCCTGCAGAATGTTCCATGTGCACTTGAGAAGAAAGTGTATTCTGCCCCTTTTGGGTGGAATGTTCAAGGGTCTGAGAAAATATTTGAAGAGACTACAGTGAAAAACTTCCCTAGCATGGGAAAGGGAATAGTCACCCAAGTCCAGGAAGCACAGAGAGTCCCATACAGGATATACCCTAGGAAAACACACCAAGACACATATTAATCAAACTAACAAAAATTAAATTCAAAGAAAAAATATTAAAAGCAGCAAGGGAAAAACAAAAAATAACATACAAAGGAATCCCCATAAGGTTATCCGCTGATTTTTCAGTGGAAACTCTGCAGGCCAGAAGGGAGTGGCAGGATATACTGAAAGTGATGAAAGAGAAAAACCTACAACCAAGATTACTCTACCCAGCAAGGATCTCATTCAGATTCGATGGAGAAGTCAAAAGCTTTTCAGACAAACAAAAGCTAAGAGAATTCAGCACCACCAAACCAGCTTTACAACAAATGCTAAAGAAACTTCTCTAAGTGGGAAACATAAGAGAAGAAACAGACCCACAAAAACAAACCCAAAACAATTAAGAAAATGGTAATAGGAACATACATATCGATAATAACCTTGAATGTAAATGGATTAAGTGCCCCAATCAAAAGACATAGACTGGCTAAATGGATACAAAAACAAGACCCATATATATGCTGTCTACAACAGACCCACTTCAGACCTAGGGACACATATAGACTGAAAGCGACGGGATGGAAAAAGATATTCCATGCAAATGGAAATCAAAGGAAAGCTGGAGTAGCAATACTCGTATCAGACAAAATAGACTTTAAAATAAAGAGATAAGGAGGGACACTACGTAATGATCAAAGGATCAATCCAAGAAGTAGATATAACAACTATAAATGTTTATGTTTCTTTTCAAGTGGGGGGTAACTCTCCTGGGCAGCCTCTAATCATTCCAGCCATCGTCAGAGTTACTGTGCGTCCCATAGAGAAGATATTTTTCACCAGGCTCCACCTGTGAGGAAGGAAAGGATGCAGAAAGAACAGCTTGCCTCAGTTCAATAGCTTCCATCACTTTCAAGGCTGTCAACGAGCAAAGACTTCTGGGCATCAGACACTCTCCAATTAGGCCATCAATAAAAGCCAGGGGGTGTTACCAGCCATGATGACAAGTTAGGAGATGGAAAGACCGGAAATATGCTAGCGCCCCAGCAACTACAACTTGGATGGCTTGTCCAATGCTCCTTGCCCAGTGTTTCTAGTCTACCTGCCAAAGGTGTGTGGCTTCCTCCTTGGTCAACTCCTGTGTAAATCAATCACTGACCAGGCAAGGGCAGATCCAGAAGAAAACATCAGGGCTGTTGCATTCATTTCAGTGAAGACTTCATTTTCACCAGGACTGGGTGGCCCTGGTAGCTCTGCTCTACCTGGCTGCCACTTGGGATGATTTGTGGGGCCACTTGGTTTTCAAAGTCATGTAATAACGTTGTAGAGACTCAGTAGCAGTGAGTCCCCATTCAGATTCAAAATTTTTAATTAACAGTATTTCCTCTACTGGATGTTGGATATGTTAGCAATGAGAATTGACTGGGACCTCACACGCGCATAGCCTTTTTCTAGATACTTTCAAGAGTAGAAGTGGTATTCACCTGGTACTATCTGGCACAGCCTTCCTGCAGTTAAAATACTGAAATACTTCCGTACCACTTAGTAAGTAGACAATGCCCCAAGCACCCCACTCTGAAGTTCCCAGCCATCTCAGCCCCTCCTCCCAGACTTCTGCACCGTGGTATGACCCAGGAACGAAAGGGTTAATGATGGCCCACAGGGACCACAGGTATCCACTGTGATGGCTCAGCACCGGTACTAGACCAGTTGTTAAATATTTTGACTATCAGCCCTCTCCCCTCCCCCCCGACCCCAGTGCCTCACTTCTAAGTTAAAAACAACAACCACTGCCACCCCTCATTTTAGACATTTTTATCCTTGCTAATTTATAGAGAAGGATACAGTGGGATTGGGATTGGGCCAAGTCTTAATCCCATACAGAGGCAAGACAGCCAGAAACAGAATTAATCATCTAAGTGGCGATGTTATAAGCATTTTCCTCCACTTTGGACATCTCTCCACCAGGATGACGTCCACAAGGACAGGAATTTTTGTCTGATTTGTACACTGCTGTATCCTAGCACCCAGAACTGTGTTGGGCACACAAAAAGCGCTCAATACATCAATACAGCTCTTGAATGAAGGCATGAATTCCCTGATCTGATGGCCCAGTTCTCGCCTAACTTGACAAATCTGGGAAACCCTAAAGCTTTTCAGGACTTCACAGCTTTGATTTTTTTTTTCCAGAATTATTCAGTCTCTTCACACCTCGAGGCCCAGAGGAAGCGTGTCCACCATGCTTGCCATTGCCAAAGTCTCCACATCTGTGGCCATGTGTTTCTGGGTAGCCATCCTCTGTGATCTATAAGGCATTCCATTTTCTCCAAGAGACTTTGATTTTCATTTCCAGAAAATTAGCCTCACACATGACATCATGTTGACCGATTCAGCAGAAGCCGCTCCAGGATCTCAGCCAACACAGGTCAGACAGAGAGAGGAGGGCAGCACCCTGCAGTCACGGCTCTGTGAGAGCCACACTGTTGTGGCTTTTTGTCTCAGGGTGCTCCCAGGGAGTGGAGGGGTGTCAAGGGTGCTCCCGGGGAGTGGAGGGCTGTCAAGGACCAGGGGGAAGAGGCTCTGGTGGCAGAGGCTTCCGAGACTCGGAGCAACCAAGCTGACATTCTCCAGCCTCTGAAGAAAGCTGCTCTGGAGGGTGGAAAAGTACCGCATTTGATTCACCAAGGTGTCTCTCATCCCCTACCCACTGCTCAGCTGTGCTCCCCGGATGTGTGTTTTCGCTCAGCAAGTTCTCTGCAGGGTTTGAATGGAAAGGGTTGGTGAAGTCTCTGAAGGAAAACTTGAAATCTGTGACATTTGAGAATCAGCTGTCTTGACTGTTTACAAAACTGTAGACGAAAGTGTCGCCCTTGGAACACACATCCCACAGGCAAATCCACACGTCCCTCTTGACATTAGTTTGGGGACCAATGTGGCTCCCACTGCAGATTCTCCAACGAGAGCCGTGCTCCACAGGGCCTGCGTTCTCAGATGGATTGTATCTGTCTACTTCAATCTAATCACAACACCCATGGCACGTCCTACCAGGAGTCACAATGATACTTTGCTTTTAACCCCTTTCATACGTGCATTGCCATGCAGTTTTCAAACTTTAATGAATACCCTCTCTCAAAGTAGCGAGTGTCATTCTCCCTGTGTCAAGGTTTGAGGAACCGAGTCACCCACAGGCTGTGACCCACAGGCCACAGGCTGAGTCAAGACGAGAGGGAGAGTCCAAATTCCTGACCAACAACTGCCCGTACCACTGGCCTGACCCCATACCCATGGCCGGGCATTTCTTATTTGAAGCTGCTCGCTTCAGCCCACACCTCCTCTGAGGTCTTATTCTCATTCCACAGCTAAAAAGGGTGTGGCAGCCCAGGAGGGGTGGAGAACAGGAGGGAGGGATGGTTGAACACACATAACTCAGCACCTGAGGACCTCAGATATGGTCAAGAAAGTGAGCCTGAGGTAGGAGTTTTCTCTCATGAACGTCAGACCACAAAGCCCCGTCTCATTCCCCGAGCCTTCCAGAGGTCTCTCGCCATCTACGCTTGGTCCATGCCTCCCTAGAGCCTCAATTCTTACATCATTGCCTCAATCCTATGCCATCCCTTCTGGAAACACCTCCACTCCCTGCATTCCCTCTCCTGCTGATGGTCCTTTCTCTGAGGAGAACTTTGAAACGTGTCCCTTCCTGACCCCAGTGAAAGTTCTCACATTCTCTCCATTTTCATTCTCAGCAATCGAGATGTTGAAGGAAGGGACCCCCACTAATGTGGGACCCCTGATTTCCTTCCTTTCTCCCCATCCCCTGCTCCCACAGACAGCCACAGTGCTCTTCACCTCCTAACTCCATCTGGCCAAACTCTTCAACCCACTCCAAGATGACCCTCTTATATTAATTACTCTAAGTGACTAAACTAAATTGTTCATGCTTTTCTTTCTGTCACCCTGCTTGTGACCAGCCCCTCCCTTTCTCCTCTTCCTTACATGCCTTGTCTCCTTCTGCAAACCCTCAGACCCAAACACCATTGCCCAGAAGGCCTGGCCCTACAGCTCGCCTTCTGTATATGGAACCGATGGCGCTCTCTAGAAAAGGAAGCCAGGAGCTGATTCCATTAGGAACCAGCTCTCAGGGCATGGGAGATTACATCATGTAGGGGAGATACACGGATACCTGGGAAAGTGTCTTGATTAGAGGTGGGGTTCCCACATGTTGCAAACCTTTTTCTTTTCCCAGAAGAAGGAGATATGCAAGGAAGGGGAGTCCTGACAAGTTCTCCTTCATCAAGAGGCAGTGCAGTGCAGTGGCCAGGGGAATGGGCTATGGAGCCCGACTGCCTAAGAGCAAATCCTGGCTCCATACCGACCAGCTGTGAGACACACAGCTTTCTTCATCACTCGGTGCTTCATTTCACTCTTCTGTAAGCTAAAATCATACCTCATCCTCAGGATCATCATAGAAATAAATGACTTAAGGCATCTAAAGTTCCTAGAGCAGTGTCTAGTTCTTAATAATTGTTAGAAGCCAACATTTCTTTCTACAAACAGTTACTCAGTGCCAAACACTGTGCTAGGTTAGGAGCTGGCCCTCCAGGAGTCTAGTGGGGGAGACAGACAAACAGATATTCACCATCACCATGGTCCTGGCATGATGGGGATGTGCACAGGGCACTATGAGTTTGCCTTTGTGTGAGTCAGGAGACAATTGTAGCCCCAAAGGCACATGCTAAGCAGTGGAACTCGGGCTGGAACTCAGGAATTTATTTCCTCAGCGAGGTGACATAATGCAGTGAAAAACCTGCACACCTGTACATGGTGGAACTTTAGAATAGCATAACCCACCCTGGGGAGGAAAAGGAATGGGTCAGAGATGGGTTTGGAGAATTGATGGCTGAATTTATCCTGATTAGGGATTCATTCATCAAAATGGATGGGGGAATCCGAAGCAGGGTTCTAGGCAGAGAGAAGAGCATTAACAAAAGCAAAGAGGCAGGAAAGAGCACACTAAATGCAGGAAAATACAATTAATTGAGTACTACCTTAAGCATGTGGCAGGGGATGGCAGTTGGTATGTTAAGCAAGGGCCAAACAAGGCAGCAGCGGGCCCACCAGGTCTAAGGGAAGATGGCCGTAGGTTCAGCTCTTTACACTGATTCTGAGTTACCGACTTGAACCTGGTTTCCTCTTTCCTTCTGTTCTACTCTGGGGTAACAGGGGGTGCTGCTAACAGCTGTCACCCTGAGGGTCAGTGACCTAACAACAACTTTGGGCTGCCATACTTTCTGGTCATCAAGATTAGACTGGAACCCTGTGTCAAGAGGGAGTCTCTCTAATTTGTCAAGAATCGCTAAATGAAAGGTTAAATTATTTGTACCCTCTCTGCTCTACAACTTCCTCTGAAATCCCAGGGGGATCCTCACTTAAGTCACTTCAACAAAAGAAGAAATGGATACACTCTGAACGTAGAAATAATATTGCCAAAACATTGCACAGTTCCACTGAAAATGAAATACACCATTTCATGGCAATGTGGACATTCTCAACTATAACTTTGCTTTGGAGATTCAATTCCTATTTCATGTTTTATTAATCAAATGTCACGGACAGTGAATACTTGCTTTCTCATTTTGCATTCTGGGAAAGCAGAGTAGATGGATTTCCAGGGCAGCCATATCAGTTTATACACAAAACAACCCTAGACCTGAGAACTCCTTACTCCATCTCAACCTAGAATTTGACTCTTGACCCAGGTCTCTTTCAATTATCTCATTTAATTATTCAATATCTGTTTATTAAGTATCTAGTGTGGGTCATAAGAGACACATGATTTGAGTTTCTAACTTTTTGGGGAAGACCAATATGCAAATGGACAAATTAAACTACCAGGTGACCTGAAAAGAACAGAACAGAAACAGAAACAGGGCAAAACGTTTGGAAATCGGAGAAGGACCAGCTTGGTTCGGGAGAGTTGGGAAAGGCTTGATATAAGAGGAGACCTTTAAGCTGGCTCTCGGAGGCTCTCTGGTGTTTCAGAAAACAACAAGCCATTCCATCAGAATGACTGTGATGGAAGGTTTGAGGGTCAGAGTGACAGGAGCTGAGCCATAGATGTAGGTTGGAACTGAATTTTGATGAGTCAGAGTCACGTGGTCAGGTTTGGTTTTTAGAAAGATATTTCTGGTTGTATAAAAAGGATGGACTGGAATGCAGTGCAATGAGAAGCAGGGATTCCATGGATGGAGCCATTGTGACCTGCCCAGGTGAACAATGGTGATGGCCTGACCTAACATGACACAGTGGGGGTATTTGTGAGGTGGAATTCTCTGGCTTTGTGACTGACTGACTATGAAAGTGAAAGAGAGGAACAGTTCAAGAACGACTGGAATTTCGAACCTGGGAAACTGTGGAAGTAGTGACACCGTGAATCAAGATCGAGAATACCTGAGGTAGAGGAGGTGATGGATAAAAGGGTTCCATTTGAGATGTATTAATTTTGAGGTGGCTTAAGGCAGTCCAATTGGAAGTATCCAGTTGGTCACTGGGAACATTTGATTAAGCTTAGAAGAAATAACAGGGCTGGAAATAGGGATCCAGAAATTATTATGGGTTGAACTATATGAAATTGCCAACATTTGATCACATTTTACCTATAAAAATAGCAATTTCATTTGGGAGAATATTTCATATGGGAAAATATACTGAGTGAGAGGGAAGAGATGAATCCTAAAGGCAGGACACTATCTGGGAAACACTGACTTCTAAGGGTGGGTAGAGAAGGAGAAATTGTGACGAAAATTGCAAAGAATTGGTGGAAGATAGTGACATAAGGGAAATTGAAGAGGAAGGAATGGTGGAGAAGCCAGAGTAGGAATGCTCATCAGAGAGGAGTGGGGAGAGGGAAGACAGCAGAAACAAGAAGAACTACAGTCCTGCAGCCTGTGGAACAAAAACGACATTCACAGAAAGATAGACAAGAGGAAAAGGCAGAAGGCTATGTACCACATGAAGGAATCAGATAACACCCCAGAAAAACAACTAAATGAAATGGAGATAGGCAATCTTCCAGAAAAAGAATTCAGAATAATGATAGTGAAGATGATCCAGGACCTCGGAAAAACAATGGAGGCAAAGATCGAGAAGGTGCAAGAAATGTTTAACAAAGATCTAGAAGAATTAAAGAACAAACAAACAGAGATGAACAACACAATAACTGAAATGAAAAATTCACTAAAAGGAATCAATAGCAGAATAACTGAGGCAGAAGAATGGATAAGTGACCTGGAAGACAGAATGGTGGAATTCACTGCTGCAGAACAGAATAAAGAAAAAAGAATGAAAAGAAATGAAGACAGCCTAAGAGACCTCTGGGACAACATTAAACACAACAACATTCGCATTATAGGGGTCTCAGAAGGAGAAGAGAGAGAGAAAGGACCCGAGAAAATATTTGAAGAGATTATAGTCGAAAACTTCCCTAACATGGGAAAGGAAATAGCCACCCAACTCTAGGAAGCACTGCGAGTCCCATACAGGATAAACCCAAGGAGAAATACGCCAAGACACATAGTAATCAAATTGGCAAATATTAAAGACAAAGAAAAATTGAAAGCAGCAAGGGAAAAATGACAAATAATATAAAAGGGAACTCCCATAAGGTTAACAGCTGATTTCTCAGCAGAAACTCTACAAGCCAGAAGGGAGTGGCATGATATACTTAAAGTGATGAAAGGGAAGAACCTACAACCAAGATTACTCTACCTAGCAAGGATCTCATTCAGATTCTATGGAGAAATCAAAAGCTTTACAGACAGGCAAAAACTAAGAGAATTCAGCACCACCGAACCAGCTCTACAACAAATGCTAAAGGAACTTCTCTAAGTGGGAAACACAAGAGAAGAAAAGGACCTACAAAAACAAACCCAAAACAATTAAGAAAAGGGTAATAGGAACATACATATTGATAATTACCTTACACGTGAATGGATTAAATGCTCCAACCAAAAGACACAGGCTTGCTGAATGGATACAAAAACAAGACCCATATATATGCTGTCTACAAGACACCCACTTCAGACCTAGGGACACATACAGACTGAAAGTGAGGGGATGGAAAAAGATATTCCATGCAAATGGAAATCAAAAGAAAGCTGGAGTAGCAATACTCATATCAGATAATATAGACTTTCAAATAAAGAATGTTACAAGAGACAAGGAAGGACACGTAATGATCAAAGGATCAATTCAAGAAGAAGATATAACAATTATAAATATACATGCACCCAACATAGGAGCACCTCAATACATAAGGCAACTGCTAACAGCTCTAAAAGAGGAAATCGACAGTAACACAATAATAGTGGGGCACTTTAACACCTGACTTACACCAATGGACAGATCATCTAAACAGAAAATTAATAAGGAAACACAAGCTTTTAATGACACAATAGACCAGATAGATTTAATTGTTATTTACAGGACATTCCATCCAAAAACAGCAGATAACACTTTCTTCTCAAGTGCGCATAGAACATTCTCCAGGATAGATCACATCCTGGGTCACAAATCGAGCCTCAGTAAATTTAAGAAAATTGAAATCGTATCAAGCATCTTTTCTGACCACAACACTATGAGATTAGAAATCAATTACAGGGGAAAAAATGTAAAAAACACAAACACATGTAGACTAAACAATACGTTACTAAATAACCGAGAGATCACTAAAGAAATCAAACAGGAAATCAAAAAATGCCTAGAGACAAATGACAGTGAAAACACGATGATACAAAACCTATGGGATTCAGCAAAAGCAGTTCTAAGAGGGAAGTTTATAGCTATACAAGCCTACCTCAAGAAACAAGAAAAATCTCAAATAAACAATCTAACCTTACACCTAAAGCAACTAGAGAAAGAAGAACAAACAAAACCCAAAGTTAGCAGAAGGAAAGAAATCATAAAGATCAGAGCAGAAATAAATGAAATAGAAACAAAGAAAATAATAGCAAAGATCAATAAAACTGAAAGCTGGTTCTCTGAGAAGATAAACAAAATTGATAAACCATTAGCCAGACTCATCAAGAAAAAGAGGGAGAGGACTTAAATCAATAAAATTAGAAATGAAAAAGGAGAAGTTACAGCAGACATTGCAGAAATACAAAGCATCCTAAGAGACTACTACAAGCAACTCTATGCCAATAAAATGGACAACCTGGAAGAAATGGACAAATTCTTAGAAATGTATAACCTTCCAAGACTGAACCAGGAAGAAACAGAAAATATGAACAGACCAATCACAAGTAATGAAATCGAAACTGTGATTAAAAATCTTCCAACAAACAAAAGTCCAGGATCAGATGGCTTCAGAGGTGAATTCTACCAAACATTTAGAGAAGAGCTAACACCTATCCTTCTCAAACTCTTCCAAAGAATTGCAGAGGTAGGGACACTCCCAAGCTCATTCTATGAGGCCACCATCACCCTGATACCAAATCAAGACAAAGATACTACAAAAAAGAAAGTTACAGACCAATATCACAGATGAATATAGATGCAAAAATCCTCAACAAAATGCTAGCAAACAGAATCCAACAACATATTAAAAGGATCATACACCATGATCAAGTGGGATTTATCCCAGAGATGCAAGGATTCTTCAATATATGCAAATCAATGTGATACACCATATTAACAAACTGAAAAATTAAAACCATACGATCTCAATAGATGCAGAAAAAGCTTTTGACAAAATTCAACACCCATTTATGATAAAAACTCTCCAGAAAGTGGGCATAGAGGGAACCTACCTCAACATAATAGAGTCCATATACAACAAACCCACAGCAAACATCATTCTCAATGGTGAAAAACTGAAAGCATTTCCTCTAAGATGAGGAACAAGACAAGGATGTCCACTTTCACCACTATTATTCAACATAGTTTTGGAAATCCTAGCCACAGCAATCAGAGAAGAAAAAGAAATAAAAGGAATACGAATTGGAAAAGAAGACGTAAAACTGTCACTGTTTGCAGATGACATGATACTATACACAGAGAATCCTAAAGATGCCACCAGAAAACTACTAGAGCTAATCAATGAATTTGGTAAAGTTGTAGGATACAAAATTAATGCACAGAAATCTCTTGCATTCCTATACAGTAATGATGAAAAATCTGAAAGAGAAATTAAGGAAACACTCCCATTTACCATTGCAACAAAAAGAATAAAATACCTAGGAATAAACCTACCTAGGGAGACAAAAGACCTGTATGCAGAAAACTATAAGACAATGATGAAAGAAATTAAAGATGATACCAACAGATGGAGAGATATACCATGTTCTTGGATTGGAAAAATCAATACCGTGAAAATGACTATACTACCCAAAGCAATCTACAGATTCAATGCAATCCCTATCAATTTACCAATGGCATTTTTTACAGAAGTAGAACAAAAAATCTTAAAATTTGTATGGAGACACAAAAGACCCGGAATAGCCAAAGCAGTCCTGAGGGATAAAAAACGGAGCTGGAAGAATCAGACTCCCTGACTTCAGGCTATATTACAAAGCTACAGTAATCAACACAATATGGTACTGGCACAAAAACAGAAATATAGTTCAATGGAACAGGATAGAAAGCCCAGAGATAAACCCACACACCTATGGTCAACTAATTGATGACAAAGGAGGCAAGGATATACAATGGAGAAAAGACAGTCTCTTCAATAAGTGGTGCTGGGAAAACTGGACAGCTACATGTAAAAGAATGAAATTAGAACACTCCCTAACACCATACACAAAACATAAACTCAAAATGCATTAGAGACCTAAATGTAAGACCTGACACTATAAAACTCTTAGAGGGAAACATAGGAAGAACACTCTTTGACATAAATCACAGCAAGATATTTTTTGATCCACCTCCTAGAGTAATGGAAATAGAAGTAAAAATAAACAAATGGGACCTAATGAAGCTTAAAAGCTTTTGCACAGCAAAGGAATCCATAAACAAAACGAAAAGACAACCATCAGAATGGGAGAAAATATTTGCAAATAAATCATCAGAGAAAGGATTAACCTCCAAAACATATAAACAGCTCATGCAACTCAATATTAAAAAAACAAACAACCCAATCCAAAAATGGGCAGAGGACCTAAATAGATATTTCTCCAAAGAAGATATACAGATGGCCAAGAAGCACATGAAAAGCTGCTCAACATCACTATTTATTAGAGAAATGCAAATCAAAACTACAATGAGGTATCACCTCACACCAGTTAGAATGGGCATCATCAGAAAATCTACAAACAACAAATGCTGGAGAGGGTGTGGAGAAAAGGGAACCCTCTTGCACTTTTGGTGGGAATGTAAATTGATACAGCCACTATGGAGAACAGTATGGAGGTTCCTTAAAAAACTGAAAATAGAATTACCATGTGACCCAGCAATCCCACTACTGGGCATATACCCAGAGAAAACCATAATTCAAAAAGACACACGCACCCCAATGTTCATTGCAGCACTATTTACAATAGCCAGGTCATGGAAGCAACCTAAGACAGACGAATGGATAAAGGAGATGTGGTACATATATACAGCGGAATATTACTCAGCCATAAAAAGGAACAAAATTGGGTCATTTGTAGAGACATGGATGCATCTAGAGACTGTCATACAGAGTGAAGTAAGTCAGAAAGAGAAAAACAAATATCATATATTAACACATATATGTGGAACCTAGAAGATGGTACAGATGTTCGAACCGGTTTGCAGAGCAGAAATTGAGACATAGATGTAGAGAACAAACGTGTGGACACCAAGGGGGGGGAAAGTGGCATGGAGTGGTGGTGGTGGTGTGATGAATTGGGAGATTGGGATTGACATGTATACAGTGATGTGTATAAAATGGATGACTAATAAGAAAAAATAAATAAATAAAAATCAACATTAAAAAAATAAAAAGAAAGGAGTGGGTATTCAAGAGCCTCAAAAGGTACAGAGGATGCAAGGAGGAAGACAAAAAACAGGACCTGAATCCGGCGGTTGGGAGGTGACTAAAACCTCACCGGGAATTTCAGCTGAATGATGAGACAAGAGGTTGAAAAGAGAGAGCTGACAGCAGGTTTTCTTTGCTTGTGCATCTTGTTTTTTAAGGTTTGGGGACACTTGAGCAATTTTGTGTATAAAAGGAAGAAGCCAGAGAAAAGAAAGTAATTAAAGATACAAGACAGGAGAAATTGAGAGAGCTGGGTCCTAGAGGGAGCAGAGGAATAGACTTGGATGCATGGGGGGAGGTTTGCCCCAGACAGAGGGAAAGGGGTGGCTCACTGAAAGCAGTTTTATGTCCCTAACTATCATGTGCCTCTCTAGCCACTCAGACAGATCGAATTTATTAGCGCTATGATGTCGTCATGGGACAAAAATCCTTCTCAATGAGAAAGATGGCAGAGATTTTAATTACCAGAACTTCTTTCCTGAGATCGGTTGCCATGCCTTTGATATATTCTTGGGCACACCCACCTCACAGGCTGAAGCATCACCACTAAGCCCTCTCCACTGGCTGTCATGGGCCCACCCTCACAAGAAGGCCATCTCCTAAGAAAGACTTTAAAAAAACCCAATCAGGCTCTTTGGAGAGAACTGAAGAATGGTACCTGAATTCACTCTGGTTGTCAGTCTCTGGAGAGATGTTTGGACATTTCTTCTGGCCCTGAAACTGAGGGTCTCGACTCCTATCACTGAGGAGAGTTCGGGCAAAGGGGTTCCCTTTGGTGCCAGTTTCTAACACAAACAAAAGGAGAAATTAATCCCCCAGGAAAGTTGGTATTCTTTTTTAATGATGGATCACAAACATAGATGCTGTCTTAAAATTCCCAGCTAATCCTGTCCTAGTTCTCATTACTTTAAGGCCAAAGTGCTAGGATTATGTACTTTGTAGTCATCCAACCAGAATAGTAGGAGAAACAGGGTTAGGAACACAAGCCTCCTCAACCATGGAAATTAATAAATTAAAAAACCCAGCAGCCCAGCCCTCTAACAAAAGAGCCTGCAACCCATTAGGTAAGGGACTCAAGTTTCCAGCTGAGCTGACCATAGACCTGGTAGACTGGGGAATGTGAGGTCTTGGTAACAGAGATCAGGTGAGAGGGTCAGGGGATTAGGTGAGAGGCCAGGAAGGTTCCCACTAAGCCCCTCATACATAACCCACAGAGTACTTACAGGGATCCTAATTGTCAACTTATGGCTGTCTCTAGTACAAGAACCCTATCTGGTACAAGACGCTCAGTAAATATGTCTTTAACGAATAAGCAAGTGAAGAATGAGTGCTATTGCCAGGTAACTATACTATTTTTGCAAATAAGACTTCAGCTTGTCTTAGTGCTTGTGCACGCATCAGAGAGAAAATGAGGTGGGTCCTTTGGAAAGCTATCTTACCACCAGTTTCTTATCTAATATTACGAAACCAGTTTTTAAAAACAGGCCACAGATTTTCAATCTGTGTGTGTGTGTGTGTGTGCATAGATATGCATAGACACACACACACACACAACGGGGAGTGTAAGCATTTGTAAGACTATAGCTTGAAGTGAGATGATCCGGGATCCTGAAAGATTATGAAAACACTAACACAATGTTACACCCAGTAGCATCAAGGGGATTTGTACCAGCCTTTTGAGATAAATAAAACAGTAATAAAATTTTTCCAGCATGAGTTTAGCTCCTGCCTTTTGTTCCCTTCAGATTCCCTCTTTTTTTTTCTATAATCTTCCACATTTTTCTTGCGCTGTGAAGTGATTTTGTTACTATGGAAACCACAGGGTCTGCATAAAGCTCACGTATGATGTCAACTCATAAAATGATTGAAATTTGTCCCATGGCTTGATAAAAAGCATTTGGAGGAATTACCATACCCCAATATAGTAGTGTGCCCATATAAAACACATATCTGGGAATATACCTTATTTTTTTTCAAAGGGGGGACATTTTGGGGGGCCAACATGATTAATGAAGAAATATCTCACATATGCTTCTCTGAATGACCATATAGCTTGGTTAGGAAATTCCAGGTTTATAAAACCACAGTAATTATGATTTATAGCGTACGGGGTTTATCCCTCACACGCAAAGCTTTGCCTTGCTTGCAAAGCACTTAAGTCCTAGCTTTCTGCAAGAGCTTTCCTAGGAATATTTGACACGAGCACATCAACCATCTAAGGGGGGATCTTTTAGGTGACTTCCTGCCTGAAGGCAAAAGATAGAGAAGCTCAGCTCTCTGAGTCCTTTCTAGGCCAAGGAGAGCCTATTCTCCCACGGAAGACCTTTCTCTGTTTCTTAGGCCAAGTTCTGCCTCCAGACTAACACATAGGTTTCTGATGTCATCTTCTGGCTTTGAGTCTGTATATGATTCACTGGCAGTGGAATCTGTGCTAACACTCTGAGATCACTTATTACTCTTTTAACTAGAGGGAGCCTGGGAACCCACAACCAAAAATCTACCTGGTTTACTTGAGGAGAAGCCCCAGATCGGCGAGAGCTGCTAGAGCTGCTAGAAAGCAAAGACAGAAGTTGAATAGAAGGCAATTAAAAAAAAAAAAAAGAAAAGAAAAGAAGGTGAGCCGCTCTGCTCCCTGGCTTCCTACTCTCCCCCTCAGCTACCCTTCCCTCCGCCAAGTCACTTGCTGGTGTATCATCACAACACCGCTCTGGAGAACATTCTCGCTGCGTAATAAGAGAGCATAATTATATGCATCAGAGCTGCTGAGGTTTTCCCCTATTTTCAAAGCAATGAATATCCTGTGGAAAGATAACAACACTTGTGAATAAGCCGAGATGACTTCCCTTGAACACACAAACAGCGGTTTGAAAGAGAGACCCGAGGACAGCCCTATTCATGTTTTTATTCTTTGGACAACCTAACCGCGTTGTTCTGTGGTGCCCCCAGGAACAAACCTGTCTGTAAACATAATTAGAAGTGTAACATCTTCAAAACTAAAATATACATTCACTCTTTCTCTCTCCCTCTCTCTCCCGCTTTACACTAAATAGCCTATCTAGTGCTGAGAGAAATGTGGAGATGTTTACTTGGCCACACCATGCAAAACTCAAGACTGACCTCCACAAAGCATTGCATTTATTCATTCAGGTCCTCTTATTGCTCACTTCAAACATGATCAATGAAGAGGTGGGAGCTGTTTTAAGTGTCCCCTTGAGCAACATGGTAGCCCTGTGGATTTGGAATCAGAGTAAAGCTCCGTGAATCTGCAGTAACATATGGTTTCCAGAAGCAGAGGTTCTTTCCTGCAATTATCACACCAACATTCTTCAAAGTCCAGCAGAAACTCAGGGAGAACAGTTGTTGGTGGGGCTAAAATTTCAAAAATGTCAATCCTTGCAACACTTCTCTTTACTAAATATTGACACCAGATTCCACATGTAAGAAAACCGAGACCCAAAGAGAGTCATCCATGCATATCTCAGGGTCCTTGTCTGGACCGGACTTCTGGGACCCAGGCTATTTTCTTACCACTAAATCAGGCTGTCCTTCAGAGAAGGCTGTGGCACTTCTAAAATAGCACGTAAGTGTGGTCGTTTGTACCACAGCTCACTAAACTCTTGGTTCCACTCAGATTGCCCTGAACTGCATATGCTCTCAAGTGAAAACATCACACCCTTGCTTTTATAAGGCTTGGGTCAAGTTCTTTTGACCATATGGACTCTGTCTGTAGCGTGGAAATGAAAATTGTCCATAGCTGTCAGAATATATTTTCCCTGGAGAGGAAGCAAAGCATTCTGGGGCTTATACCACCAGCCTCAGTGCCTCACTTGGCCACAGCCTCGTGGAGATTCTGAGGCAGGCACTAGAGACCTGATTTCTTTTATTTTGGTGGTGGTTTGGGAACTAGGATCTTTCTTCTTGAAAAATCTGTTCTTAGGCAGTAAATACCAAACTTAGGGGGCTGAGTCACTTTTCCTTATCCAGCTTAGTGTTTTGCTTCTTAGGCAAGTGGGAACTCTTGGAAAACCCAATTTTTATGAGTGTACGTGTGTGTGTGTGTGTGTGTGTGTGTGTGTGTGTGTGTGAGAGAGAGAGAGAGAGAGAGAGAGAGAGAGAGAGAGAGAGGGGGAGGGAGAGAGAGAGAGAGACTTGGGGAAGGGGGAGGAGGCGAAAAGATATATATTTATCCTAGAGCTGATTTATAGCAGATAATTCATGTTCTTAGTCTGTGGCCTTGAAGAAGACTGTGGTCTTACTAGCAGAAATGAGCTGATGTGCTGTTTGCTGGGCAAGAGTTTCAAAAAAGAAGGGAAAAAAAAAATAAAAACAGCCATGTGCAGAAAATGCCTCGGCAGATGGAACACATCTCTTCCAGACCCCAGGTCCTTCATTACCAAGTATCCTCCTTTTCTTGGTGTTGGACCCATTCACTGGTGGGGAAACAAATGCCAAGAGTTTCCCAATAGCACCACTGAAGCTTTCTGATATGAAAATCTGGACTGTTACAGGAAACTCTTGAACAGAGACATCTAGCCTGCTTTGCCGAAAGGCTAAGGGGGTTTCTTAACCTAGCTAAGCAGGGCACAGCCCTGTACAGCATGATGCTGTGTCTTCCTTCTCTGTTCTTGCCCTGAGCCTGGAGATGCAGGAACTCAGAGAAGTTGTTTGTTAAACTTCTTAAACTTCTCACTTGATTGACTTCATCTTCTAAATCTGAAGCAGACCACAAGAGTAGGACTACATTAATAGGTAACGATCATTTTCATTTTGTCCCAAGACCAGAACATGCATTTATTTGGGAAACTTTAATGGGATGTGTCGATAGGGACACAGTGAGGGACCTGCCAGTTTTCTTTAGCATCTGAGTCTTGCTTTCCACAAATACTCAATTAACCTACGTGCATATGAAACTTCTGTTATGTGTTTGGAATCATGTAGACACTTTAGGGAGACAAAACAGACAAGGCTCCTCATACTGATAAGCTAGCAGAGATTAGCGTTGATTCACATGTGAATGGATAACTAAAAATACAAAGGTAACCAGAGTGAGGTGCCATAACTCATCAGGGTATAAGCACATCATATTTTCATCTTTTATTTATTCCTTCATTCAACAAAATATTAATTTGGCACCTATTATGTGTCAGGCACTGTTCAAGGTGTTGGGAATAAAGGAGAAAACTAAACAGACCAAAAAAAAATCCCAGTTTGCATAGTTATTACACTCTAAAGGGGCAAGTTAGACGATAAAAAGTAAATAAAATATAGATAGATAAACTGTGTCAGATGGAGATAAGTGATATGGGGCAAAATGAAGCAAGAAAAGCAACGGAGAGTGTCAGCTATGTGTGAGGTGGGGAAGGGGTTTGAAATTTAAATAGAGTTGTTGGGGAAGCCTCACTGAGAAGGTGACAGTTGAGCAAAAACCTGAAAGCAGTAAAGGAGGGAGCCAAGGTAAAACGGGAGAGGGGAAGAGCGGTCCAGGCAGAGGGAATAGCAAGTGCCAATGTCCCGTGACGAGAGTGTCGCTGACATGTGTGTTTGGGGCAAAGCAAATACAGGGAAAGTATAAAAGAAGACATCAGAGAGCTATGGGCTGGGCAGGGCATGAGTCAGATTATGGAGGGTCATTTAAAGCATCAGTCCCCAACCTTTTTGGGGCCAGGGACCGGTTTCGGTTTCGTGGACGGCCGGAGGAGAGGCAGGGGGGAAGGGGGGATGGTTCAGGCAGTGATGCGAGTGATGGGGAGCAACGGGGGAGCGGCAGATGAAGCTTGACTCTCTCGCCCGCCGCTCAGCCCCTTCTGTGTGGCCTGGTTCCTAACAGGCCGTGGCCCGGTACTGGTCCACAGCCCAGGGATTGGGGGCCCCTGATTTAAAGGACTAATGATCAGTGATGTTGAACACCTTTTCATGTGTTTATTGGCCATTTGTCTATCTTCCTTGAAGAAATATCTATTCACGTCCTTTGCCTGTTTTTTAACTGGGTTTTTTGGGTTTTTGCTGTTGATTTGTAAGAGTTCTTTATATATTCTGGACATCAAAACCTTATTCGATATGTGGTTTGCAAATATTTTCCCCCATTTTGTAAATTGCTTTTTCACTCTCTTGATAATGTCTTTTGATGCAAAAAAGCTTTTAGTTTTGATGAAGTCTAATTTATGTTTTTTTCTTTTGTTTCCTCTGCTTTTGGTGTCATATGCAAAATATCATTGCCAAACCCAATATCATGAAGAATTCCCCCTATGTTTCCTTCTAAGAGTTTTATAGTGTTAGCTCTTATGATTAGGTCTTTGATCTACTTTGAGTTAATTTTTGTATGTGCTGTGAGATAAGGTCATTGGAGTGTTTTGAACAGAGGAGAAACATGATCTGGCTTCCATTCTTTAAAGATCACTGGCGGCTGTGCTGGGGCCAAAGTGCAGCCAGCTGTGCTTTATTCAATTCTTTCACGTACCAACAGCTGGATTCCCAAACCACATCTCGGTAAGCTTTTATAACTTCTCAGTCACACCTTTGTTCAACAATTGTCTAAATAATTTGATGCTACTTTTGCATAAGTATGTGCATAGATTCCCCCCCTCCCCGACCCAACAAAAACCCTAACCCATTATATGGGGAATAGAAAGATGACTACTTTCCTCTACAATAATATTATGCTTTTATTATTATTTACTTCTTGAAGATGCATTCAACAAGTATTCATTGCCTGTACTACAAGCCAGGCACTTTCCTAGGTCGAGGAGTTATAGTGGTGAGAAAGGCAGATCTTATGCTCATGGAGCATACATTCTTGTCATGCATTAAAAAAAATTGACCTAATGAACAAATGGTCCTCATAGCCAAGGATTACAAAAACAATAATTAAATCAACTCTTGAAAAAACAAAAAAAAAAACCCTTCTATTCTCGGTTATACCTAAAAAGTCTATGGAAACATGAAAACCAATCAATGTCAGTACAATTGGTAAATAATTCATAGAAAACTGTGCTACTCGAACAGATGTTTATTTTTCCTGTGGCCAGAGTCAGCAAACCATATCCATGAATTCATTGAGTCCTACTTTGTTTTAAATTCAGAAACTCCTATGTGCCATGCACTGTTCTGGGAGCTAAATGAATAGGAATGCGGTGTGAGCTGACATGAGAGAGGAGGGCAGAGGCCAGATTGTGGAGGGCCATATAGGCCCCTGGAAAGAGTACGCCTGCTTAGAACATGGTCCAGGGTTAAATGATTTCAGGTGTGTTCTACAGTGTGGCATCGTGGCTCTCAACCCAGCTCTGCATTATAACTACCTAGGAGTGGTTTTTTTTTTTGGCTGCTTTGGGTCTTCGTTGCTGCGCACAGGCTTTTCCTAGTTGTGGCGAGCGGGGACTACTCTTAGTTGCGGTGCGTGGGCTTATTGCGGTGGCTTCTCTTGTTGCGGAGCACAGGCTCTAGGTGCACGGGCTTCAGTAGTTGTGGCACATGAGCTCAGTAGTTGTGGCTCACAGGCTCTAGAGTGCAAGCTCAGTAGTTGTGGTGCACGGGCTTAGTTGCTCCGCAGCATGTGAGATCTTCCCGGACCAGGTCTTGAACCGGTGTCCCCTGCATTGGCAGATGGATTCTTAATAACTGCACCACCAGGGAAGCCCTACCTTAGGAGTTTTTTAAATGCCAATTCCTGGGCCCCACCCTCATAGATCCTAATTTAATTGATCTGGGGTGGAGCCAGGCCATCACTAGCTTTTAAAGCCTCCCTATGGGATTCTAAAACACAGCTAGGGCTGAGAACCAGTGCTGTGGAACTTTGTGGCTGCATTTACCTACTCATCCATGTATCAAAGAAGCCCAGGGTAGCTGCTTTCTTTGAAAATAACTTGCATTGCTTTATTTTTTTCCTTATAACCAAAGTTACATCTGCTTATTGTAGAATAATACATAGAAAAGAAAAACATCACCCCAAATCCCACTTCCCAGAGATTTCTTCTATCAACATTTTGGTGTATTTTCTTTTTGTGCATTTGTTTGTGCTCTTCGTCCTCTAAATGGTATCCAACTTCTTTCATCATTTAATACTGTACCGTAAAGAGCCATCCAGTGTCAGAACGGAGGACTATTTTGACCCTGCCTGCAGGTAAACTCTCAGCCCTCCACACACAGAAATGGGATAGTTCTGTTTAGGCAAGTATGTTTGCTTGACTCTTAATTTTCACTTTTTAAAAAAGGACCTTAGTCTTAATCTCTACCTGACTGATTATCCAATCACATCTCTCCGTCCTTCACCAACAGCAGAGGGTACCCATACTCAGGGACTTGCCTTGAATTCTTTCACATACTTTTCAAAAGCCTGGTTGACAGAGATATCTATAGAGGATTGCCTGAAGGACACGAGTCTGTTTATTCCTCTTGGTACTCTAAAATGTGTCCTTGCAGTGTGCCAGACCTTGGAGGATTGCAGGCATAAAGCACACTATTTTAACTCCTTGTAAACATGCTTTTACAGGATTGAACCGCAGCTGTATATCATCAGTCTTATTGGCATCATAAGAAACAGTTCTCTGAAGTTTGTCATCATAACTATTATGAAAGTAGACACGTTATTATGCTGGATATCATTTACTTTTATCACTCGGTGTTCCTTTTATAAGAATCCACAAAAGTGCTCAGGAAAAGAACCACAATTTCTATATATTAACCTCATGTACCTCGTTACTCTTAATTTTTTTGTCTCCATTTTCCTTTGGCAGCCAGGAAGCTCAGTAAAATGGTACCCCAACTAGCAATTATGTCTTACCAGGGTATGCAGTCATGCATTTCCTCTTAACTCTGGCTTTATGAAATCTCTATCCTCATTTTCCCTTCACCTATTTTCTCTTCAACTATTGATTTTAACTTTTTAAGTTGGGTATATTTTTGAAGTCTTTGGGGGAGTGTGGAAGGGGGTGAGAAGAAAACAAGAAAGAGAAGATAAAGAAAATATAAAAGGAAGAAGAGAGAGAGAATGGTGGGAGGGGAAGAAGAAGGCAGGCAGAAAGGCAATAAAGGGCAGCCTAATAAATAGTGTCAAAGCTGGGGCACAGGCATCTTAAGGGGGAAGATATCACCTTGTGTCTGATTGTGCTGGACAGTGATGGCCTGAAGAAGTCAATGATAATACAAGCTCTTGCAGAGAGCCTGCCCTCTGCAGGGCCCTCTGCCAGGTACTTTAAATGCATCACCTCATTCAACCTTCATAGCAACCCTTAGAGAAAGGCACTGTCTCAGATCCTAAAAAAACCAAAATGCCAGGGATATAGAGAGGGGAAGTAACTTGCCCAAGCTCACACTGTGAGTGGTGAAACCGTTTTTTTTTTTACATCTTTATTGGAGTATAATTGCTTTACAATGGTGTGTTAGTTTCTGCTGTATAACAAAGTGAATCAGCTATACATATACATATATCCCCATATCCCCTCCCTCTTGCATGTTCCTCCCTCCCACCCTCCCTATCCCACCCCTCTAGCTGGTCACAATGCACCGAGCTGATCTCCCTGTGCTATGCAGCTGCTTCCCACTAGCTATTTATTTTACATTTGGTAGTGTATATATGTGTGAAACTGGTTTTTAATCCAGGTGTTTGCTAAACACCACAAGCCTGCAGAGTAAGGCTAATATGACTCTTAAAAATGGACCGTTGAAATCTTTCAGAGAAATCAAAACTCCAGCCAAGTGACCTTTCCTTTTTAACAGTCCCTTACTTTACCATCATCTTGGTGTCTCTGTGTGTGTGTCTGTCTGTGTGAATGTGTGTATTATAAAGGATGACTTTCCCCTTCATCCATCTATTTCCGTCTCCCAAAGAAATGTACTTACATTGAAGATAAGATCAGGAATGGCAGGGAAACAGGACAGACTTGCTGGCAGGAAGAGCAAGCAGGAAAGCCAAACGGACAAAGGGAAAGCTGACAAGACAGAAGGAAAAGAGTGAACGATGGGAGAGCAGACGGGAAGAGGCTCTTGCAAAGAACTGAAACCCTGACTGAAGGCCAGGGAAAAAACAAAGACGATCTTGGCAGCAAGCCTGGCATAAGAAGTGGCAACTACAGCTAAAATAACAACGAGGTGCTCAGGAAAAGATGAAGTTCTAAGGAGAGAAAGAGCGAAGGCTTTTTCACCCCCTCCTCCCACCTCTGGGTCCACAGCACAGGGCTGGGGTGGACAAGGCACAGTGGGGGGAGCACAGCGCCTGCCCTAAGCCCTCAACACCCCCATCATAACCCAACTCTTACATAGCTCGAGGTTTCTATTTTTAGTCAAGAGAATTTTTTTCTTTTATCTCCAGTTACGCAGTTGTTCTACAGAATCGTAATTTCCCAACAGCTCGAAGATCCAATTAAAACTCAGCATTTTTTTAAAAAAATCTCTAAATCCCTGAGGGAGCTTTACGCTAATGCACAGATGAAGATGGATTCGTGGACTCTCGGGTGCTGACCGACAGCTGCACCATGCAAAGCGAGGCTCCGTTCACAAGTGCACTGATGCTCCGCACGGGGCTTAGTGGTTCCATTAGCAGGAAAGTGGAAACTCATCGTTTTCCTCTGGGTAACGGACATAATCTCTACTTCAACTCGGTCTTTTTAAAAATTATCCCGGTCACAACACAGCTGGCCATAGTGTCAAAAGATTCCATTCAGGAAAGCACCCAAAAGCCCAGCATTTATACCCTGAATGAAGATTATGACAATTCTTTTTTCTCCCCTCCAATGTTTTATTTTGAAAAAGGTCAAACCTACAGGAAGGTTGCAAGAAAAGTACAGTGAATATCCATATACCATTCAACTAGATTGGCCAATTGTTAATATTTTGCCACATTTATGCCTTCTCTCTGTGTGTGCGTGATACCTATACATACACACATAATTACACGCTCACTTTTTTGCAGAACCTTTGAGCCTTTAAAGAGTTGTCTGCTGATGTTATAATCCTTTGCTCCAAATATTCAGCATATATGTTCTAATAACAAAGACACCCTCTTTCATAATCACGGTACAATTACCATATTCATAAAAATTCACAATTGACAATTGACATAATACTATTATCTAATAATATACAGCCTACATTCAAACTTCTCCATTTATCCCAATAATATTCATCATAGAGGAGTTTGCCCTCCCAATCCAGGATCTTAACAAGAAGCAATCATGATATTTGGTTGTCATGTCCCTTTAGTCTCCTTCAACCTAAAGGAATCCCTCAGCCTTTTAAAAACAATTCTTTCATGATATTGACATTGTTTTAAGAATCCAGGCCAGTTATTTTGCAGAATGCCCTCAATTTTCATTTGTCTGTTTGTTTATTCACGATTAAATTCATGTTAAATACCAGAAATACTGTTAGTTTGAATCAAGTGAAACTGTCATTTTTAAAGACCAAAACCAGTCAAATATCAGCAATTTAACGTGGTTCAACCTAACGCAGAAGGAATATTGTGTCCTTATTATATCATATCAAGGACACATGATGCTTGTTTGTCCCGTTATCAGTGATGGTTGATCGTGTGATTAAAGTGGTATCCACTGGATTTCTCTATTGTAAAGGTATCTTTTTCACCTTTGTGAAAAAGAACTCTATTATTAGGGGATCCTTTGAGACTATGTAAGTATTCTGTTTCCC
This sequence comes from Monodon monoceros, assembly GCF_005190385.1. Lineage (NCBI taxonomy): Eukaryota > Metazoa > Chordata > Mammalia > Artiodactyla > Monodontidae > Monodon > Monodon monoceros. The sequence goes on along the minus strand of NW_021703771.1, from coordinate 41,591,351 downwards.
AGTGGTCTTTTGTCCAGTTATTTTATCATTCATTGATGATTCTTGCCTGAATCTATTAATACTATGGTGGATGTAAAATGGTGTCTTCCTGTTTCTATCACTGCTTCTGCATTTGTTAGCTGGCATTCTTCTGTAATGTGCTTTACCTTCCCACTGTTTACAAACTTTTCAGTTAGCAAGGACTCATGGATTAAAGGTTTTATCTATCTATTTATTTATTTAGTAGAAAAGAAAAAGGTTAATGAGGAACAACACAATAACATAGTCTCAAAGTATATTCCCACAAATTATTTGAAAAATTACTATTTTCTCCTTGTAATTAACAAACAACAAGGATTTACTGTATAGTACAGGGAACTATATTCAATGTCTGGTAATAACCTATAATAGAACTTACCAAGTCCTTCTTGCTTTTCTAATGCCCGTACACATTCCTCCTACAATGTATATTATATACTTTATCAAATGTAAGTTTACATGTCCTGAGAGGCAGTTCCAGAACCAGTCATAGAAGTGAGACTTTTAGTGTTTGTATTTGGTCTGAACTTTCCATCTTTTTTAAACATCTTAAGTCAGTTTCCTAAATTTGATTAACTTTTATTGGGAAACTATTCTTGGTTGTCACCACTTTGTTGCTATCTGTAGTTATACGTGATGGAAGTATGTGATGGAGGGGAAAGCATGGGCCTGGGAGCCTCATGGGTTTGGATTGAATCCTGGCTTTGCCTCTTAATGGTTATGCAAGCTTGGGAAAGTTATCTTACCTCTCTAAACTTCCATTTCCTCAACTAAAAAAAAAAAGAGAGAGAGATTCTAATCCCTGACATAGGGTGGTTGTGAGTATTCAGGAAAGCTGTATACAAAGTGACCAGTTCAGTATCTGGCATATAGGAAGTGCTCAACTAAGTGGTAGTTATTATTAGTACTATTAATGTCTTTTTTTTCCCACACTTACATTTCTTTGCAGGTTTTACCCATTCTTAATTTTACATCTCCCAAATTATTTTTCTACAAATGCATAATTCTGTACTTCTCCAAAGTGAAAAGTCATTTTACTCTTTCTTATCCATCTCTTTAATTTAGGTCCTTTTGCATCTAATTGACTCTTCTTGGTGTTGCATCCCCTCCTAACCCATAGCATCTGCAAACTTCATTTAAACCATGTTTCTTTCATTTCTTTGCAAAATTTATAATCCTGAGTTCATTTTATATTCTCCTTATCCTCTTCCAGAAACATCCTCTTCCAAAAAGTTCATTTATAGTCACCCTATATTTAGTTAGGAAGTTTCTTTCCTCCCTTGCTTTTTCTCTCTCACTTGCTTTTCTCTCTCCCTCTCTCCCCCCCACCTCTCTTTCTCCCTCCCCCTCTCTCCTCCCCACCTCTGTTTCTCCTGCCCCCTCTCCCTCTACCTCTTTTTGCTTTTCTTTCTTTCAGGTGATAGGTATGTTTTGGAGTACCTGCTAGGCCAGACAGTGTACCAGTAGGTTCCCTGATCTCAGTCTAGTAAGAAACAGGTACATAATTCAAGGTAGACCAAATATTACAAAGTTAAAAGGTGACTAGGAAATATAAAGGAGAAAGAAAGGTAGAATGAGTAAAAGCTGGACATTTGGTGTCTTGGAAGATAATTGGTAAAAGTTTAAAACCAAACTCTATTCTAACCTAATCTTAAATAAAGTTAAAATTTTCATCTAACACTGAAGGTTCACCAGGATTACACATATTCACGGACACACTGTACACATAAGTGCCACATTCAATTTCTAATGCAGAAAAGTCTACTGTTATCATTTAACCCTTCCATACAAGGAGAACAGTGTCTGATGCTATAAATAGTAAAAAAAAAAAAAAAAAAAAAAATCCTGGGTAATTTTTTCTGAACTATCTTCCAATTTACTCTTCTCTTTTTATCTTCATCTATTATTTTTAACCCATATGATGAGCTTTAAATTCCAATTGGGTTTTTTCTAGAAGTTCTCCATGGTTCTTTTTCAAAATTGTTTGGCTATTCTTTGAAATTTCTTATTCTATGTAGGTATTTTCAAGCTTGTCTTTTATTTCTTTAAACATAGCAAGCATGGTAGTTTTATATTCCTTGAATAATAATCCATTATTTGAAGCCTTTGTAGATTTGTTTCTCCTGTCTGTTTTCCTTCTTGGTACCAATTTCCTTGGGTGCTTAGTTATTTTTTTACAGTGAGCAGCTCATTTTTCATGGAAACTTATTTGTGGGACTTCTTTGTGCCCTATGATGAAGAAGTTTTCATCCAGAGAGAATTTCTTGTTACTTCTACCCAGCTGCCTGAGGCCGCTGCCATTCCCAGACCACTTTAATCTAAATTTAGGCTTGAAGTTTTTTAACTACCCAAATGATATGAAATTTGTGCTAAAAAAATGCACCAGGGCAGATTTTTGTGGGCTAAGATGTGTCCCTTCTGACACTGGCTCTGCTCAGGTCCAAAGCCACTTTTCTTACGGTCCACTGGAGGTAGGGGTAGGAAGGATACATTCATTTCTGATTGACCCCTCCCCTGAGGATGTAGCCCTTTGGGGTCCCAGTTTTATGAGCAGCGTCTCCCATTAGATAGTCCCCTACCTTAGATAGGTCCTAGCCTTTGTTTTATGTCCTCTCAGTCTTGGACCATTAAAACAAATCCAAGTTTGCTGGGTTCAGCAGATTTTGGCCAAAACTTAAGGGCAAAAATAGTTTTCTTCTCAGATTGTTTGCCTTTACTAAGATTGGCCTGATCACTTTTTACAATATTTTTAACCCTTCTAGGCTTTTAAAAACATTTTAAATTTCGAATTCTGGTTTCTTTTAATGGGAGTGTGCAAATCCCTCTAAGAAATAGAACTCTAAATCCGCAGTAACTGCAGCAACTTCTCAGACATCACAGGATCATTCAATTTTTAAAAATCACAAAAAACTACTTGCTTAAAAGTTTTCCATCCCTAAATACTCTAAGTTGTTTACTTTCAATTATAAAACCTCTTATTTAAAATACATTCAATAATCTCAATAATAGGTGTGTGCTCTGGCAAATCCTGGAAGATAAAACTTTCAACACTGATGGTTTATATGCGTGTAATCTTTATGATAAAATCTAAACTTCCTAGAAGAAGCAGAGAATGAAGTATGTTGGGTGGTTACATTTTTTGGCTAATAATGGTTAAGCCAAAAATGGTCTTTTTGTTTTATTTTTATTATTAAAATTGTCTTAAATATGTACAATATACATTAGTTAAATATGCAAAATCCAGTTTAATGATTCAGATTCTTACAATATTACTGTTATTAAAAACTCTCAAAGGTATTTAACACCCTTTATTTCAAAGTAGCCTCTAGAAGTTGTTCCAAAAAAGTTAAAGTATACATTTAATATACAAACCCATCGAATGTTTACTTGCTATTTGTCTATTTGTCATCAAAGTCAAAAGGTGAGAGACAGCAAATGGTGTTTGGTTAGTTCAGGCTAATAAATTAGGTGTGCTTCACTTAATTCTGGTTTCTATTTCCAAACAATTCTTATTTTTCACACAGTGAAAATGGCTGGAATTACCCCTCTTCCACAGACCGGCAAACAGAATGTTACCGACTGATTCAAGTAGTAAATGATCAGTTCAATGTTTAGGTGGTGGAACTGTGCTTTTATTTCCCCTGATACAACTTTGGAGGGAAATTCAATCATTTTTAAAACCCTGAAAGAAGGCTTCGGTGGTAATTCAACTGGCAAGAAAATCCAACATATAAGCAGTGGAGTAGGACTTGGGAAATCCTCTGACTCAGTGGATTTATTCAACAATTATTTACTGTGCACCTACCTTGGAGACTACGTGAAACAGTGTAGACACACAGTAAACAAGGCTGAGTGTCTGCCCTCCAGGAACTTTGTTTCCTAAGGCAGTCTAAGACCCTTGGAGGTAGCAGTGGGGACAATAGCTTTCCTTCTCCACCACTTTCCCTCCTCTTCATCTCTGTTCGTCTCAGCAATTGCCACTGCCCCATTGTAAGCTAGGGTGCGGTTTTGGGGAATATGATGGGAACTGGGAGGTCCCCTCACCCCAGCATCCGCCTTGTTGACCAGGGTCCCAGCCTGGTCCCAGGCATGCAGGATCTTAGTTCCCTGACCTGCACCCCTGCAGTGAAAGTGCAGAGTCCTAACCACTGGACCGCCAGGGAATTCCCCTGGTTCCATTTCCTCATCGCCTTCTCTAGATGTCCGTCCTATACCTCATCCCAGAGCTCACACACTGGAACCCAGCAGTACCTAAGTCAGGCTTTATTCTGAAATATGGATGCTTATACGATGGTCTTATGTAGCACCCAAGGCAACAGAGGTCCTCCTGACAGAGCAGTTCCATCCTCAGATGAGTTTGCAGGGGTTGATATCAGTGAGAAGCCTAAAGTAGAAGAATGTGAGTGGACTTATAAGCACACAGGAGACACATCCTGGGGATTCCTAAAAATAACTGGGGGGAGCTTCACCTGGGAAGCTGAGGTCCTTATCTGTCAGTGGGAGCATCAAACCAGCAAAAGGTAGGCTTTTATGGTTAAGGCAATCTCATTGTTATCCAAAGCTAGTGAAAACTGAAGACATTCAGGACACATATGTTGTCTCCCTGACTCCAAAATGCAAATCAAAAAGAGAAAGAAGGGGGCTTCCCTGGTGGCGCAGTGGTTGAGAGTCCGCCTGCCGATGCAGGGGACACGGGTTCATGCCCCGGTCCGGGAGGATCCCACATGCCGCGGAGCGGCTGGGCCCGTGAGCCATGGCTGCTGAGCCTGCGCGTCCGGAGCCTGTGCTCCGCAACGGGAGAGGCCACGACAGTGAGAGGCCCGCATACCGCAAGAAAAAAAAAAAGAGAAAGAAGGGATTGGAGAGGACCACGGAAAATCCTCAGAGAGAGCCTTTTACTCTCAAAGTCTCTTTTAAAAAGCCACACGACTGCTTCACAGTTGGGCATATGGGAATGAAGGTACAAGATTGAGTAGGCTCTGTCCCACAGTGGGTCTTAGAGGAAAGGACCAGGTAAGAAGGGATAGTGTCAGGAAATCAGAAGAAGTGGGCAGCCTTGTTCTGGATGAAGTCAGAAGAAAGCAGGCATTTACTAGGACCAAGAAATATGCCCAGACTTATTTATGCCAGTGGGCATCCTGGACTCTCTCCCCCAACTCTCCCCTCAACAGTAACTTATTCCATCACCACCCCTGCAGGCTCACGCTCACCCCTTCATCCACCCACCACCTCCTCCCACTTCATTTTAACACAACAAACAATTTACGAAGTTTAGTATCATGACTCTCAACCTTGGCTGCGTATTAGAATTACCTGGGGAGATTTTTAAAACCCCAGTGCCCAGGCCAATTAAATCAGAAGTGAAACCCAGGCATCAGTAGATTTTAAAGCTCTCCTGGTGATTCCCGTGTACAGCCAAAGTTGAGAACCTCTGTTTTAGGAACACAACTTATTAATAATAAACTGAATACTGCCTAGCTTTTCTTCAAAGGCAGACTGTCAAAAAGGAAAGCAGACTGGTGGGACAGGGTACAGGAGGAATATAGACAGTAGAATTTTGTATCAGTAATGAAGACAGTGTGTGTGTATCACCCCTGTGTTCTATGAAGAGCTCATTCAAATTTAGAACAAAAACATTGGGATCTTACAAAGAAAATGCACAAAGGTCATGAACAATTCACATAAAGAATTACAAACAGTAAACAAACAGAAATATCCTTTTTGCTGATAATCAAAAAACCTAAATTATAAGCAATCTTGAGTTTCCATGTTATAGCCACTAATGTAAGAAGAAAAAGCTTAAATTTAGACACTTAATTTTGATGAGATTGCAGTGAAACCAATATGCTCACAAATTGGTTTTAAAAAGCTCTTTCTGGGTAGCAAATGGCAGCATGAAAAATATTAGAAAGGTGTATGGGCCCATGGACTACTAGAGGTTTATTTTCAGGAAGTATTTAAACTGAAGCAAAAATATCGTAAATCAACTCTACTTCAATAAAAAAACAAATACAAAAAATGAACTGAAGCAAAAAGAAATACACCTGACAACAATCTCTGCAACAAATTCTAAATAGCAAAAAAAAAGGAAACAACCTAATTTTCCAACTTCAGGGTAATGGTTTAATAATTCATGGTATGCCAGCACCTCAGAACATTATGCAGTCATTAAGCTGACAACTGTGAAGACTGTGAGGAAATGTGGAAAAAAACTCTCCCTTGTGGGGCCTGCGCCCCAGGCTCAGCACAGCCCCTCTGCACAGCACTCTGCCTGCCGGGCCAGTCTGAGGAGGAAGCTGTAATTTGACCTGATTTCCCAGCTTCCACTGAGAGACCACCGGATGTAGCTCCTGTCAGCTCTCACATCTCTGCTCACGTCCCTCAGGACGGGGAGCCCAGCCTCCTGCCGCCTGGGCTCTTATCCCCAGAGCTCTGAAAGTCCCCTCGTCTCACTGAGCCTTCTATCCCCACCCCCAAAGCCCTGCAGTCTGTCCTCTGGAACCCATGAGGTGTGATCAGCAAGCTCCCTGTGTCCCCAGCTTCACCTCTGAGCCTCACCTTGTCATCCTAACTCAGTGGTTAGAAAGCATTTTAGCAACTGGAAATGATAGTTGTCAAAATGACTGGATGCTGCTTCTGCCAGGGGGTAGGATTTGCTGCAATGAGCACAACAGTCCCTCACAAGGAGGAATTGCTCTGTATCCTGCCAGATGAGCATGTAACTTAGGAAACCGTTTATAATCATCTGAAGCCAGAATTTAACTCTATTCTATATAGAAACCCCGAGTCTTTTTCATACAGTGGTAAAATATGTTGAATTTTGCAGAAATAAAACTTCCATGTTAAATTGGGGGAACACTACGCTTTGTTTTGTGCACCTTTGGAGAGCTGGGCAACATTTTGGGAAATCGCATCCGGGAAGGCAACACACCTCTTATGGTCTGCCTGTACTGCAGTCGCGTTCACAGTGTTCCCTTAATGGGTCCAAATAGTGAACAACTTCATTAGGCCTTTTAGCGGAGCCATGACCAAACACTTTTACATGTCAAAATGAAATTATCTTATTGTTAAGTTACTTTCCTTTTTATCTTTGTATTATGTTACAGCTAGGGAGTTACAGATATTACAGAATATCTGTTATAAAAGGGGAACATTTGTTTTAATCAATATTTTTTTATTGAAGTACAGTTGATTTACAATGTTGTTAATTTCTGCTGTACAACAAAGTGATTCAGTCATACATGTATATACATTCTTTTTTAATACTCTTCTCCATTATAGTTTCTCATAGGTTATTGAATATAGTTCCCTGTGCAATACAGGAGGACCTTGTTGTTTATCCATCCTGTATATAAAAGCTTACATCTGCTCACCCCAACCTCCCACTCCATCCCTCCCTCGGCCTCCTCCCCCTTGGCAACCATCAGTCTGTTCTCTATGTCTGTGATTCTGTTTCTGTTTCATGGATAGGTTCATTTGTGTCATATTTTAGATTCAACATATAAGTGACATCATACGATATTTGTCTTTCTCTAAAAGGGGAGCATTGAGTCTAGTAGGAATGAGCATGAAGCTTCCTGTGTAGCTCTTGCAAGTGGAGACTGTTGTTCCTCCATCCTCTCACACAGAACCTCAAGCTGGTCCCCCATCGCTGCCTCCACAGCATGTCTGCTATCTTCTCTATTAAAAATCTCAGTTCTTTCTGAAGAACATGTCATCAGACTATAGCACCCATGACCCCCCTGCCTCGGTGCTCTCAACCACTGACTCCCAGGTCACTACCCTTCACTTATTGATTTTTTTTTTTTTTTTTTTTTTTTGTGGTACGCAGGCCTCTCACTGTCGTGGCCTCTCCCATTGCGGAGCACAGGCTCCGGACGCGCAGGCTCAGCAGCCATGGCTCACGGGCCCAGCCGCTCTGCGGCATGTGGGATCTTCCCGGACCGGGGCACAAACCCATGTCCCCTGCATCGGCAGGCGGACTCTCAACCTCTGTGCCACCAGGGAAGCCCTATTTATTGATTTTTAACATGTGGCTCAACTGTCTTCCTTTCTACCAACCCTTCTGTCATCATTCCTGGAAACCTCAACCTCTATGAGGACAGTCTACCGTCATCCTGGCTTTGCAGGTTCTTCATCTCTTCACTTCTGAAAACATTTTCCCACCCTACCTTAGCCACCTACTACCATGGTTATATCCCAGTCCTCATCACCACCAGTGAGGGCACCACCCCTAATATCTCAAGTTAAAGCCTCCACTCTCTGAGTACTGCTTGTCCTTCCAGCTCAGTCATTCTAGTGTCCTCCTCACAACAAGGCTTACACCCCATTGGGACTCCTGATTCATTGGACCCATCATTGCTCTGCTCTTTCTCCCCCTACCCACATTTCTGCCCCCGTCCATGTCTTTACCTTTGTCCTTACTATTGACCAAGTTCTGATCCCATGATACACAATTTTATACAAACGCACACCCCTATATCTATATCCATACCCATACCTCCTTTGTTGCTTGCCCTGTTCATTTTATTGTCTGACAAAGTTCCAACCACAGTTAAACACTCTACTTCCTGCTGAGTGTAGCTGAGAAAAACACATCATCTTTCAAAATGGTCCAACTTTATGACAAAAACTTTCAAGTAGGGGGCTTCCCTGGTGGCGCAGCGGTTGAGAATCTGCCTGCCAATGCAGGGAACGCGGGTTCGAGCCCTGGTCTGGGAAGATCCCACATGCCGCGGAGCAACTAGGCCCGTGAGCCACAACTACTGAGCCTGCGTGTCTGGAGCCTGTGCTCCGCAACGAGAGAGGCCGCGATAGTGAGAGGCCCGCGCACTGTGATGAAGAGCGGCCCCCGCTCGCCACAACTAGAGGAAGCCCTCGCACAGAAACGAAGACCCAACGCAGACAAAATAAATTAATTAATTAATAATTTAAAAAAACAAAAAACTTTCAAGTAGGGGTTAGGCTCATTCACACTGATAATATAATCCTAAAAGATGTCTCTAGGGAGTTGACGTTCTCACTGTCTAAGGGCAACTCTGTCACATTTTCTCAAATCACTAACACCATCCTCCTCTGCTCACCCTCTGATGATGATCTGAACTTTTATTTCACCGATCGAATAGACCAAATTTGATGAGAATCACTTCATCATTCCACTAATAAATCTAACAACCTGTCTGCATCTGCAGACGGTACATATATTACGTCTTTACTAATATAAAATGGATAAACTGTCCATATTCTCAGACCAACCCTCCACTTGAGCACTGAGTCTCATCATTCCCATCACGTCTCACCTGCTTACAACCTTCTTCCTCCAAAGTATACCTCCTCTTATGAATCACTATTTTCTTTTCTCATTCCCAAAGTCTGCACACTTACTCTTATATGTGCCCCACCCTTAACTGCACCCTTTTCCAGCTCCTACACTATTTCTCTGCTTCTGCTCACAGCAAACTCAAAAGTTGTCCCTACATGATGTCTCCATTTCTTCACCTCTCATTCTGTCTGTAATGCATCTTATCAGGATTTCACCCTCACCACAGCACTGAAACAAATCTTATTAAGGTTGCCAACGACCACCATTTGGCTAAACCCAATGGACAATTCTCTGTCTTCAATCTTATTCCACCTCTCAGGAGCATTTTACCACATCCATCATGTCCTTCCTTCTTAAAGCATGTTTTCACTGCTTCTAGGATACTACACTATCCTGTTTCTTCTCCTGTCTTACTGGCCACCCATTCTTAGTTCCCTTTACTTCACTTGTTGCTTCTCTTCTGCTCAACCCCAAAGTCTCCTGAGCTTAGTTCTAATCTCTTTCACTTCTATCTACCTGATATCTATGGCTTTAAATATCACCTACAAGCTGATGACTCTCAGTTTATATCCCCAGCACCAACTCTTCTCTGGGGTTCAGATGCATATCTCTCAGTACTTATTTGGCAACTCAAACTTAGCATGATCAACAGGAAATGCTTGATGCTCCCACCCCCCACCCTGCACAGTCCGCTCTTTCACGACTCTTCCTAGTCACCTTTAATGGCACCGTCATCCACCCAGTTGCTCAGATCAAAAACCGAGGAGTCATCTCAGACTGATCCCTTTCCCTCATCCTCACATCCAATCCAACAGCAATCCTCTGACTCTACTTATTTTTCACTGTGGGAAATACAAACATGTAGCATGTATCTGTTGTCAAAGTTACTCTTGTGAATGTGTGCCACGGACTGAGGCTCAGGCCACAAGTGAATCCAGCCAGTCAGAACTCACCAAATCCCGACCACTTCCAGACACTCTCAAAGTGTTTACTACCCAGCTGTTTCAGCTGTCTGTTGCTGTATAACAAACCACCCCAGAATTTAGCGGCTTAATACACAACAGTTGTTTATGTGTTCCCGATTTGGCAGATTGGGCAGCTCGTGGTGGGAATCTCTGATCCACAGGGCAACCACTGGGGAGCCAGCTGGAGCTGCAGGGTCTACCCCTACCATGGTTTCACTCACAGGCCTGGCAAATTGACATCGACCACTCAGCTGAGGTTATTGGCTGGTGACCTCAATTCTCCCTTACGTGGGCTTCTCCCCGAATCTTCTTGGATTTCCTCACAGCAGAGTGAGTTCCAAGAAGAAGGAAAGAGAAGTTGCCAGTCCTCTTAAAGAGTAGGTCTGAAATTGGTATGGGGTCACTTCTGTTGTACTCTATTGGTCAGTCACAGGGCAGCCAAAATTCTAGGGAGTGGATAGATTCCACTGCCTAGTGAGGGGCAGTGACAAAGAATTTGTAGCCATCTTTAATTCACTACACCAGCCTTTTAAACAGTATAACTGATCTGTAGTTGATTTGGTTCTTTAGAAACAGTGGTGTGCTGGTAAATGTTGAACAGCTGACTGGAGGGAAAGGGGGAGCAGGTGCTGATTGACAGTATTTGCCAATTGCCATGGTGTAAACTCCCCCACCATGACTGATTTCAGGCTACAAATGATGACATCGACAAACACAGAGTTGGGAAGAAACGCACGCAATTGGCTCTTACAAGCCAGTACAGGCTAGCTCCGGGAACAACACTGACCAACTGAAAAAGAAAATTCTGCATGGTTGTCCAGACAGTAAATGGTTATTGAGGGCCTGCTATGTATGAGGCCTTAGGAAGAGAGGTGACCAAAACAGATCTGAAATCTGCCCTCATGGAGCTTGCATTCTAGTAGAGGAGTCAGATAATAAGCAACAAAGTATTGATTGAATACTATAATGATAGGTGCTATTGTGGAAATAAAACAGGGCAAAGAGGAGAGAGTGGGAAGTACTCTTTTAACATAGGGTAATCAGAGAAGACCTTTCTGAAGAGGAGACATTTAAGCAGGTTAGCAACCAATAACAGCAGAAGCTAACTCTTATATATCACTTTCTATGTGCCATGAACTCTTTTGATCAGATTACATATATTAATTTATGAATTAAATTCCATAAGAAAATGTCCTAAGTAAGGACAAATTTAGTTCAATAAAAGATAATGCTATAGCCCTTCAAACATATGTCTAGAGCAGAAGAAAACATTTGAAATAGGTAATGCCAAAAGCCAAAAGCTGGCAACTTGGGAAGAACGTGATTTGCATTTGACTCTCACCCAATCCCATTAACTGTGGTACCACCTGTGGTAGGGAACGCAGTTGTGAGAGGACAATCTCAAGAGTGTGTGAGAGGGGAGACAAGATTTACACTCAGGCGCTGAAGCCATTTAGGAAAGGGTTTACAAACTGTCTTTAATTGTGATATCATGGCCTTCCCAACAAGGGCTGTATCCAAGAGAAATGCCATAAATGTATGGTGTGTTTTATGGTCCAGCCATCTTCACATTTATCCTCAAAACCACTCCATGAAGGAGCTAGGGCAAGAAATAACCCTTTTTCACAGATTAGGCATCTTGGACTCACTAAACAAGAGAGGACTGATTTTCTGGCTCTAAATCAAATTAATTCAGTAAATACGTATTGAGTGCCTGTGATGGATCAGGCATGGTGCAAGTGCTGGGGGTGAATTCTTCCCTCCCCACTTCCCCACCAGCCATCCACAGCCCTGGGAACATGGCGGTTATGATGCCACACTCTCACTGGCTCCACACACGTACCAGGGTAACATACCCCCACTGATGTCTATTTCAGGCAGAGGAGGGAGGCAGGGAGAAGTGAGACCCCTTCTGGGCATAGCAGTGGATTTGGAATCTCACACATTCCTGCCTTAAGCCCCCTCTTGCAGCAAGAAAGAGCAGAAACAATCCATCCCTGATTTTTTAACTTCCCCATCTGTAAAGCAATCTCAAAACTAATTTCCCTTAAAACTGAACATCCTTCTATAATACTATATACCAAAATACAGATTTTGTACTCACCATTTTTTAAATCCTAAGAGAACTCCTCTCCCTAAATACATGCTGTCATTGCTCTCAATTAAACGAGTAAGAGCTGGAGCAGGCAAGAGAAACCGTGCTCCCTGGCAGAGCCCTGGGGCTGATGAAAGCATTGACTCAGTGGGTCAGAGAAACACGTCCCCAGAGACACCATCTAAAAGCACACTGAGAAATCTGAGTTGAACCACGTGTCAGAAGACCCACTGAGCCTTTTAAATGGTTAAGGGAAGGCTGTGATCAGCAGAGTGAAGGGCAGCTGAAAGATCAAAGACTCCACAGAGCAAAAGACAACCCAAGTCGGCGGTGAACGATAACTTGTTTTCTTCCTTAAGGAGCAAAACATGCTAGGGCTAAAGCCAGAGTGAGGACATTCAGGCTTTATCAAATGGCGCAGGAAACGCGTATGTGGCTATGGGAGTGAGGGAGAGGTGCAATAAAAAACTAGTTTATATGGTCCATAAAGATTCATTAAATGTCTTGAACTATGAGGGAAATGACTGGAATTAGGGTCTCCAGTTTACAGCCAAAGGGACCAGTGAGAAAGGAGTAAATTGCTGAAACACTGTTAAGTAGATGAACAGAAGCAGAAAAGAAAAAAAAAATCCCAAATATCTTATTCCCCTGGACTGTCCATCAGAGAACATATCCTTTATCTTAAAATGATGGTTATCTAGTTACTTTCAGCCTGGGGAAAGATCTGAAAAGTGGCAAAATGCCTGATCTATAGGCTCTCTTGGGAAAGGAGTAGGGTTGATAAGAGATTTTCCTATCAGTGGAAGACCAAGATTGACTTTCAGCTAGGAATCCAGCCAATTTAGTACTTCTTTCCTATTGTGAAGAAATACTATATATGGACACACTAAGCCTTAAAGAAACTGGTTAGAGGGGAAAGATAAAGCAAAACCCAAGTGTAGAAAGGCAGACAAGTAGGCTCAGTTGGCTGGGTTTCTACCCAAATCCACCTAATTATGCATGTGGCTTGGCTGGCAGTTTGACACCAGCTAGGCTTGTCCCCAGGCACCCAGGCTAAGCCTGCAACCTCCAGTCTGCACGGGGTGGGTGCAGAATAAACCTTGTATAAGCAACCCAGGTTTTCTGTCCTTGTGCCCAAAGGAGAACGCCCCCAAACTGGAGTGTACTCTTCTTTTTAGAATTGCTCCTTCTTTGAATGTCCAAGATCCAGCTACTCTTTGTTCCTGCTTACACACAGCTTAACACAGTCTCTCCTCCCTCCCCTAGGCCTTATCCTCTTCCTTTTTCCACTGACCCCACCCAGAAAGGACTGTATTTCATTGTCTGTAACTAACTCAGTCATGTTTCCTGCACCAAGGATATTACCAAAAAAAAAAAAAAAAATTCTACTACTTGGTGGCATTTACAGGAACATCTGAAAAGAAATCTTGTGGACCTCAGTCTTGTTCTCCTCCAAGCAAGCAAAGCCAAGAGGGACTTTCTTCATTATGAGGTGAATTTTACAGGGATGCATCTTCCCTCTGCTGTTTTCTCTTCCCTCCTTCTCCTATTTCACTCCCAGCCCCACCCTCAAGCTACAGAGTGAAAAGGGAGCTTACTGTCCATGCCCTCCTCCATACACTCAAGGATGGAGGGTGACAGGCCCCTGCAGACTGGGAGTCCATGCATGGGCAGATTCCCAGGCTCTGGATGGTGTCCATGGCCTGCCCCTCTTCCTCTGTGTCAATAATCCCCTTCTCCCCCGCCAAGCCAGCTGTCTGCACCTGGACATCTCTGTCACTCTGCTCCCTCACTCTGCCTGGCCAGAGGCCACATTGGCATGGTTCCTGCTGGGGTCTGTACTCTGCTGTGGGCAGCCAGCTGGAACTGGGTGGGGGTGGGGTGGACAACAGTGCCCGAAGCAGCAGACCATGCCCTGGCTTCACCTAGCTTTTTACCTGGTGTAAACAAATCTACAGGCTTCCAGGGAGCTTTCAAATGTGTGCTCTAACCAAATGAACAAGCGTATTGCAAAGTCTTTCTATTAGTGAACAATGTAGCTTGGGTTTACGTGGGTAGGCATATCTGTAGACCAAGGTCAATATTATCATTCAACTAAATAATATCTTCAAAATGCAATTATAAATATTTAGCAAAAATAGATTTTTTCAATAACCTTCAATTTATTTAAAGTTCCGAGACTTCCCAAAGTTCATTTAATCTCTCATGAGTTTTCACACAGCAACACTTCCAGGAACCAGAATTACACTGTTTTTGCAGGTCACCCCAGTCTACACCCCATTTTGTTGAGGCTCCTTGGTTATAAGCAACAGAAAACCAAATCTACTGACTTAAGCAGAAAAAGGGAAATTGTTTGGAAGACGTCTACATAGCTCATAGAACCAAGTGAAGAATGTGAAGGAAGGAAGGAACGAGGTGGTGCTGAGGCCCTCAGCTGCAGGAGGTCCCGGCCGCCTCACAATGCATTGCCGTGGCCCTGTGCCCTGTGCATTCATTTTCTATTGCTGCCATAACAAATTATCACAAATGTAGTGGCTTAAAGGAACATAAATTTCTTAACTCACAGTTCTGTAGGTCAGAAGTCTGGCATTGCTCAACTGGGTCCTCTGCTGAAGGCCAAAGTCCAGGTGCCAGACACGCTGAGGTCTTATCTGGAAGATTAACGGGAGAATCTACTTCTAAGCTCACTCAGGTTGTTGGCTGAATCCACTTTCTTGTGATTATAGGATTGAGGGTTCCACTTCCTCAATGGCTATCAGCTGGGAGACCTCATCAGCTCCTAGAAACCACTGCACTTTCTTCTCATACGGCCCCTTCCATCTTCAAGCCAGCAGTGGGGTGTCCTATTCCCCTCGTGCTTCAAATCTCTCTGACTTCTGCTGCTTTGAAAGAACCAGATAATTAGATCAGGCTCACCCGGAGAATCTCCCGTCTTAAGGTCAACTCTGCCACATAGCATAACAATTGCGGGAGTGATAGCTCATCATCTCATTATATTATAGGTTGGGGGGAGGGGATTCGAAATTCTGCCTACCACACCGGGACTCAGGTCCCATAACTTTTAGTCCCTGTCTGTCTGTGTCACTCTTCACATTCTCAGGAGAGAAACTCTGATTGGCCAGTTTGGGTCAGGCGTCCACCCCAATCAATCAATTATGACCAGGGGACATATAACAGGGGTCAGCACCTGATATCAGCGGCTGTTCTGAGAGAGGGAAAGATTGTTGGGAGATGGGCATGGATCACAAGAGAAACTGCTGGAGGGGAACATAGGGAAGTGAAGCAAGGAGAGTCCCATGCGTAGCTGGCAGATAAGCCAGTCCAACAAGGCGAAGAGCCTAAGCGAAGCAGGAGCCTGGTCTATGTGCTCATATTCTGTCCTTGTATTTTCCACCGGGGTTAAAAACCTGTAATGTTCACACTATGCAAAATAGCAGTGGGACTGGTTTGAGTTAACGAGTACATTTCTGAGAGCTATACGTTTTTCCTCTGAAGAGTTGGGGATCTGTATGCTCCCCTATACTTCCCTCCAAGGGTTTATGACAGTACCCCACAATGGGGGTCAGGGGAAAGCAGTCCAGAACCAAGCAAAAACCCTCTGGCTTTATTAGGGTATCTTCATGCCCTTTTCGCCACTTCCAAGAAAACCAGGGTTTGGGGGGCATCATCCTGCTGATTTTAAGGACTAGAAAACTGAATCCCCAGGCAAAACCAATGGTTTTCATTGAGGTGAGGTCCAAGGCTCTTGGAGAAAAGCCCTTAGGAAAATATCTGATAGATATTTTTCTTTATGGTAATGGTGACAAATGAATGCTCCACTTTTGTATAGTAGCACTTCATGCTTTTCAAAGTAAGAAAAATCAAAAGATGGCAGAAGAGTAAGACGCGGAGATCACCTCCTCCCCACAGATACACCAGAAATACATCTACACGTGGAACAACTCCTACAGAGCACCTACTGAACGCTGGCAGAAGACCTCAGACCTCCCAAAAGGCAAGAAACCCCCCACGTACCTGGGTAGGGCAAAAGAAAAAGAATAAACAGAGACAAAAGGATAGGGACGGGACCTGCACCAGTGGGAGGGAGCTGTGAAGGAGGAAGGGTTTCCACACGCTAGGAAGCCCCTTTGCGGGCGGAGACTGCGGGTGGCGGAGGGGGGGAGCTTCGGCGCCGCGGAGGAGAGCACAGCCACAGGGGTGCGGAAGGCAAAGCGGAGAGATTCCAGCACAGAGGATCAGGGCCGACCGGCACTCACCAGCCGAGAGGCTTGTCTGCTCACCCGCCGGGGTGGGCGGGGCTGGGACCTGAGGCTCGGGCTTCGGTCAGAGCGCCGGGAGTGGACTGGGGTTGGCGGCGTAAACACACCCTGCAGGGGTGGGGGGGCGGTTAGTGCGCCACGGCTAGCCGGGAGTCCGGGGAAAAGTCTGGACCTGCCGAAGAGGCAAGAGACTTTTTCTTCCCTCTTTGTTTCCTGCTGCGCGAGGAGAGGGGATTAAGAGCGCTACTTAAAGGAGCTCCAGAGACGGGCGCGAGCCGCAGCTAAAGGCGCAGACCCCAGAGACAGGCATGAGACGCTAAGGCTGCTGCTGCTGCCACCAAGAAGCCTGTGTGCGAACACAGGTCACTATCCACACCCCCCTTCCGGGGAGCCTGTGCAGCCCGCCACTGCCAGG